>NC_089223.1:126140106-126370981 GCF_963924675.1 Phocoena phocoena
CTCCCTCCCTCCCTATCCCACCTGTCTAGGTGGTCACAAAGCCCCGAGCTGATCTCCCTGTGCTATGCGGCTGCTTCCCACCAGCTATCTATTTTACAGTTGGTAGTATACATAAGTCCATGCGACTCTCTCACTTTGTCTCACCTTACCCTTCCCCCTCCCCATATCCTCAAGTCCATTCTCTAGTAGGTCTATCAGGATTTTTTTAAAGTAAGTTTTTATCAAAGCCTTGTTTTAAAAGGAAATAAAGATGGGAAATGGGGAGTAATAAAATAAGTTTTCTGTCATATCAATGCACAGAAATTCAGCATAGGTACCATAATCTACTACTTAGACCCCAACGGTTTTTCTTCATCCATGGAGTATATACACTTGATACAAAACAGGGTATGAGTCAGTAATTGATTTGTGTTCATGTACCAATGCTGAGAGTACTATACCAGTTACCTAACCAGTGGTTGTCCAACTTGAGTGTGGATCAGAATCACTTGGGGGCATGTTGAAACAGATTTACTGGGCCCCACTCTCAGAGTTTCTGATTTAGGAGGTGGGCCTGAGAATCTGCATTTCTAACAAGTTCCTAGCTGATACTGATGCTGCTGGTCTGGCAGACCACACTGAGAAGCAATGAACTGACAACAATCACATAGGCTTTGGCCCGATCACTAGCCTGGACTTCCCTGCTGGACATACCTAGAGAGTCCACTAGAACTATATGAAGAAACAGACTGAGGTGGTTTCCGTATGAATTCTGTTGCTCAAAAGTCATACAGCGGTTTGGCGGATTCTGTCTGGAATTCTGATTCATTTTTAATTCCCTCATTTTCACATAAGGCCCAATGCCAGCTGATAGTGGTGGCTTAGGTAAAGAGGCACACGTAGCAGGCTCCAATGAGATTCACCAGCAAGGAACCACAGCAGAAAATCTTCTCACCAAAGACGTTCACACTGATGGCTCCAGTGACAGTGCTGGGCCAGTCCAGTTTTGGTGTTTGGAAAGGACTGTCCAGAGAAATGGAGTACTGACACATGCTGCAACATGGATGAACCTTGAAAACATTATGCTAAGAGAGAGAGACCAGTCCTCAAAGACCACGTATTGTATCATTCTATTCACATGAAAGTCCAGAACAGGGAAGTCTACAGAGACAGAAAGTAGATTAGTAGTTTTAGGGCGGATGGGGAAAGGGACAAGTGTGGGTGTGGGGAAGATTAGCCCAAGGGTACAAGGTGTCTTTTTGAGGTGATGCAAATGTTCTAAAATTGTGGTGATGGCTGTACACATCTGTGCATATACTAAAACCCATTGAATTGTACGCTTTAAATGGGTGAATGGTATGGTATGTGATTTATATCTCAATGAAGCTGTTAAGAAAAGAAAAAGGACTGTCCGCTGACAGTTTGTTCATCCTCATACCATGCTCACCGTCCTCCTACTGTCCAGAAAGCTTTCCTTCGTACTTGTGCCTGCACAGACTGTCTCAAAAAAATGGCAAGGTGCTAATATTAGTGGCCATTTCTAAAAGGAAAGAAGGGATTCCCAAAATATAATTAAGTCTTTGTTACCTATTATTTTTATCCAAAGTGGAAGAAAAAAGGTTATGAAAAAGAACAAAAGAGGACTTGCCTGACGGTCCAGTGGTTAAGACACCACTCTTGCATCGCAGGGGGCACAAGTTCGATCCCTGGTCAGAGAACTAAGATCCTGCATGCCGGATGGCACAGCCAAAAAAAAAAAAAAAAAGAAAAAGCACAAAATGTATAAGACTGACAGAACAGTTTTCTGGTTTCTTTGGAAGGTGGTTTGTAAAATTAAAATTAAGTGTTCCAAGTATGAGAATTAGGAAGAAACCACTGAGGCCTCCACTCCAGGAAACACAGTTTGAAGGGGACCATGAGACTTGGGCTCCAGAAAGCATCTTTATACATCCCACAGTATAGAGTTGGTATTAAGAAATGAAATAACATTTCCTCTCAAGGGCTATATGAAGAAGCTTGTGTGTGAAGGAAAATGCCCTGAAAAGTCCAGGCCTTGGACACACACACACACACACACACACACACACACACACAACACACACACACACAAAGCAAATGGTTCAGAAAATGAAACTCATCCCAGAAGCAAATTACCTAGAGTTAATTCATTAATATGTTTGCAAAATATTTTCTGAGCACATATAATAGCCCCCAACACTGTAGTCAGACATTGCCCTGCGCTCAAATGATACAAAGAAAAGAGAGGCTGCCCCAGTCCTCAAGGAGCTTATTGTCTAGGGGGAAACTCAATAAACCAGTGGTCCCAGTACTTTCTGGTGACCACTTTGATAAATCATGCTTTGGAAGCACAGAGAGGGACAGGTAAATTATACTGTGGGCTGAGAGAGCTTCCTGTAGAAAACGACCCTTGATCTGAGTTTTAAAGGAAAAGTAGAAGTTAGCTAGCTAGAGGATGAAGGAATAGGATGTGACAGTGGGGACTTAGGAGCAGATTAGGAAGCTCAGCTTTGGAAGGCACTGTTGGCAGTGGCTTGGCTCCTTCATGGTCCCAGAACATGCAGAACACGTCTACCATGGTTCTAGCTTTCCCTGGGTAACCTTGACCCTTGGGGGTCTGGTGACATCGCTTCCTCCTTTCATTCCTCCACGCCCAGAACTTGCCATTGGTGGTGGCTTGCCATGGCTGCTCACTTCTGCTTTCCTCACCATCCTGATTGACTTAGCTCTTCCATCACCTGTGTAACCAATCCACTGTAATAAATGTCTTCTGCTCCAAAGACCAAAAAAAAAAAAAAAAAGGTGGGAAGGGATGGAAACAACAGGCAGTATCATTTCTGATAGGAAACTGCAATTACCTGTGAATGGCTGGGGTGAACAGATGTATGAGAGGAGAGGAGTGGGAAGCAGCCACACAGCACAGGGAGATCAGCTCGGTGCTTTGTGACCACCTAGAGGGGTGGCATAGGGAGGGAAGGAGGGAGGGAGACAGAAGAGGGAAGAGATATGGGAACATATGTTTATGTATAACTGATTCACTTTGTTATAAAGCAGAAACCAACACACCATTGTAAAGCAATTATACTCCAATAAAGATGCTAAAAAAAAAACAAAAAAAAACCCAAGAGAAGTAGGGTGTTAGGTGCTAAACTGAAAGCAACAGGGAGCCATTGATGGATTAAGTAGGAGTCTGATTAGCATTTAGTAAGATCACCTTGGTAGCAATGCAGAGAATGGGTTTATTGGGGTTGGCCACGCTCAGCTTAGCAGTAGAAAGACTATTTAGGAAACCGTTTCAATAACCTAGTGAAAGATGATACTGGCACGGACTAGGCAGCAGTTCTCCAACATTTTGTTCTCAGGAGCCCTGTAGACTCTTGAAAATTATTAAAGGCTCCAAGATAGCTGACTTAGTTCTCCACAGCACATGCAGACACAACAAGGTGATAGAAAAGAGATTACCTGCTGATGAATATTTCTGTTTAAGAGCCAGGATAACTTCTCAAAAAATCTCAGCTGACTCTCTTCCAGTACTTAAACTAGTCACTGAAAAGAGGGGGCAGGGTAAGCATTATGCCTGGTTTGAACCAATCATGATTCTGTCTCTGGGGCCAGACTGGATCCAGCCTCCTCTGAAGCTTATAGAGGCACCTACTAGCAAGGAAGGCAGTAGAAAGGGTAAGTGCCATTAGGGCGGCAACTATTGGTGGCAGTCATAGGATTCATCAGGGTAGAAGTTGTCAGTTAAAAGTGCCATGTCTACTGATGATTAACCAGAGAGGTAGTGAAGTAAGAAGAGCTGAGACCTGAGGACTGGACTGTAAGGAACACTGACACTTAAAGGGATGAGCAAAGGAAAAGGAAGCTCTGAAAGAAACTCTGGGGCAGAAGGGACAGTGGTTAGAAGGGTGCGGCTCTAAGTCAGACTGCTGGAGTTGAGCGTTACGAACGCTATTAGCTGTCTGGTCTTGAGAAAATCACTTAGATGTTTTAAACCTAAGTTTTCTCATCTATAAGATGATGGAAATAATTATGCTATTTCATTAAGTGCTATTAAGAGGGAGTTAAATACAGTAATTGTGTAGTTGGCACAGAACCTTAATAAATGAGGGCTATTGTCTTATTAGTGTTAGTATTAATGAGGATCTGCTTCAGAGATGGAAAGATAATCAGATGTAACAGAAGCCAGGAGAGAAGAGAAATTTTTAACTATCTCCAGAGGTAAATACTGAAAAGAAGTCGTTTAAGGTAAGAACTGTCAAGAGATAGTTGTCCTCTTCACATTTTTAGCATCTACTATTGGCTTATATTAAACTAGCAGTCAACCAAATAAGATGTTTTTAGACAAACTCCAGCCAAACTAGGGCTCCTTCTTTCTGTACCTGTGTAGCTGACCGCAAGATTTAGTTTATCCCTACATTGTATCTAACCCTTGGTTTTAATCCAGTGTTCTAGCCTGACAAGACTAATTTGAATCTTTGATCTATTTGCTTACGTCAGATGGCATTTCCAATGTCAATGTCATCTGCATATTTGCTGTGTATATCTTGAATATTTTTATCTATTTTAACAGTTAAGTGGTAAGAATATTTAAAAGGGAAGTTACTTTTCTCTAAGCTTCATTCAGTTTCCTCATCAGTAAAATGAGTATAATTATGTTTATTTCACATAGGGTTGCGATAAATAAGTAAATCCCTGAACGTGCCTAGTACTGTGTGTAGCGCAAAGAAGATCTTCCTGCGTTCTTCCTGGTTCCCTCCTTTCTTCTCCCCTGCATCACTTTTTCCTTTTTCTCTCCTTTCTTTTAAAATTTCTTTAAAACTTTGTTTTAACATACTGCCTTGCTTACAAAGAGAAACTACGTGTAGAATAGGACAGTGTTTTGAGATCCAATTGGCTAGAATAAACTGAATTTCATGCTTTGAATTGGTGACAGCTCCCTTAAGTAAATATAAAGGCATAAATATATTTCTGTCTCCTTTTCTCATGATCCCCTAATCCCTACTTACACACTCCACCTCCCATCACCTCCTCCCACATCCCCTCTAGCCCCTCCAAGCAGATCATAGTCACTTCACTGCTAAAAGAAATATATTTACTGAGTATCTACAATGTGAACAGCCTCAGGTTAGGACTGAAGTTAAGATACTAGAAGCCAAAAACAATCTTTCTGCCTTTTAGGACCTAATGAACTCTGAGTATCTGGGTTTAATCCCCTTAGAGTCTCTCCATTCTCCTGTAAATCAACCACCTCATGGTAACACCTGGGGGAAAGGAAGAAAGAAGACCCCTTGTGGATTTTTGCCCTCTCTCCCAGGTAATATGTACATTTTATACGCGTATTCTTTCATGCTTCCAACAAATATTTCTGAAACTTCTATTATGTGCCAGGCATGATTATAAATACTAAGGATATGTGGAGAACAAGGCAGGCAATGTCCCTGTTCTCATGGGATTTACAGTCTAGAGGGGGGAGACAGACAATAAACACAAAGAAAAATGCTTGAACAGGACAGTATTGGACATAAATGTGATATAGAACATTTGAACAAGTGACATGCTCCAGAGTGGCTCATTTAGGTTGGGTGGGCAGGAAAAGTCCCTCTAAGCAGGTGACATTTCAGCTGAGACCTGAATCACAAGAACCAGTTACACTAAGATCTAAAGAACATTCCAGACAGGAGAAATACTAGTACAGAGCCCCTGAGGTAGGGATAAAATCGCTGTGTTCACAGGGCTGAAAGGAGGCCAGCGTGGCTGGATTACAGCACCCAACGGGGAGAGTGGCATGAGATAAAGTGGGAGAGCCACAGGCCAGGTCACCAGGCAAGGCCTTGCAAACCTGGAGGCCTGTTAGAATGTCCTGGGGAGCTTTAAAAACTATGTGGACCCTCCTCTAGAGATTCTGATTCACTTGATCTGAGGTGGAGCCCAAGCAACAAAAGTTCCCAGGGGATTCCTCTGTGCAGCCAGGGTTGAGAATCAGTGATGTCTGTGTTTCACAAGCTGTGGTAGGGAGTTTGTATTTTCTCCTAAGTGGAATGGGAAGTCACTGAAGGGTATTAAGCAGAGGAGAGATGGGATTTGAGTAATTTATTTAAAAGATCCCTCTAGCTTCTATCTGGAGAATGGATTTAGTGGATCAAGAGAGGAAGCAGGTGATTGTTGTCTTTTTGTGGACATATGCTTTCATTTCTCCTGGGTAAATACCTCGGAATGGAATTGCTGGAAATAACCCAAATGTCAATCAAAAGTTGAATGGAGAAACAAACTGTGATATGTTCATACAAATAAAATACTACTCAGCAATAAAAACAATGGCTGATACACGCAATAACATAGATGAATCTCAAAACCATTGTGTTGAACAAAATCAGGCAGACACAAAAGCTTGTATACTATACTAACCCTCTTATGAGGAATAACAATCAGAAATGGTTACCTCTAGGGGTAGAGACTGACTGGAAGGGGGTTAGTAGGGAATTTATGAGGGTAATGGTAATGTACTTCATCTTGATTACATGAGTATACACGTTTATCAAAACTCATTTGAACTGTACACTTAGAATCTGTACATTTCATCGTATGTGGATTTTACCTCAATTCAAAACATGAAAAAGGACTCACACAAAGACCTGTACATGAATGTGTATGTAGAAAAGCAACAGGGGTTACAGTTAGGAGGAGCTCTGCAGTGTCCTGGTGAAAGATGATGGCATAGTCTAGGCTAAGGAGATGGAGATGAAAGATTGGAGATGGTGTGGAGATAGGATATGGAGAGGAAGAGAAGTCAACAAATTCAGGATAAACTCTGGAGGTAGAAGCTGAGGGAACCCCATTGTTGATTGTGTGAGAAGAAGAGAGGAATCAAGAATGACTTTTAGGTTTTTCCTATAAGCATCTGGATGGGTGATGCTGTCATTTACGGAGCTGCGGAAGCCTGGGATGAGTAGGCTAAGGGAGAGGAAGATCAGGAGCTCTTTTTTAACCATGTTAAGTCTGAGATGTTTATTAGACTTCTTGGGTATTTCAGCAGCGGATTTCTGGGAAAGATGCTTCCATCTTTTATTGTTAAAATATAAACTTTCAATCTGGTCCAGTGGAGGATGCTGTGGTGATAGGTGGCAGTAGAATGTAGTTCCTTGAATTTGTGATAGAGTCAGGAACAGGCTTATGAGAAGCAGAATTAGATATACTTTAAAGTTTCTGTATGACTGTGGACCCAACAGATAGAGAGAATAAAAAAAAATGTTGAGGATGAGATGAAACAATAAATAGTTGAATCCAAGCAATGGTGTAGTCACCTGACTGGAGGTTTCTAAGAACTAATGAGGCTTGAAAATTAGCTAATGATATGATTTGGATTTAGGGATGTTAGTTATCTGCTGCTACATAACAAACTACCCCAAAATTTATATTAATAACAATATAAATGTTTATTATCTCACATAGTTTCTGTGGATCGGGAATTTGGGAACAGCTTAGTGAGTTTTGTTTTTCAGCAGAAAGGGCTTAATTGTTGTTGTTTTAATATTTTTCAGGTGTAAAAAGTGTCTATAAAGCTTTTAATTCCCAGTAGGAAAATGTTATCTGAATGATTGTTCTAATAGCAAACCACTGTAAATTGTTTCACCTGCATTTGGGACAGAGGGAGAGAGATTATTTTCAAAGCACCGTAGCTTTCTTCCTGAGAAGGTCAGAGGTACACTGGTTTGTATGATTGCGACATCCACTAGGTGATCTTTCCTTCATGGGCTTTATCTGTGAGAAGGGCCTTAGGCTTCACCTCCCAATTTGGCTGAAGATTTACTGATGAGATTCACAACCTTTGGGTTGCTCTGATATTTCAACATATTTGCCAAGTTCTGGGGCACATCCTGGAAGGCCGTCATAACTTCTGGATCCTGCGTGGCCGCAAGAACCTCTGGATCACTAATCATTTCATTGAGCCCAAGCATTCCTGCCCTTCCAGGCATACCCCCTCCCATTCCAGGCGTTCCTCCAGGAAAGTTACCAGGTGTCGGCCCAGGAAAGCCACGGAAAAACAGCCACACTGAGTTTCTGATGTCTTCTGACTTATTCCCCCCTCTGGGCTCTCTCATGTTCTTCCCGAGCCTTCTTAAGCCTTTCTCTTTTTCCTTTGATCTCTCGCTCGTCACGTTTTCGCTCATACTTTCTCTGATGTTCAGCAATTTTCTGGGCCCTTGGTTGAACTTCTTTCAGCATTGCACTAGCACCTTCATCACAATCCAGCTTCCAGGCAAGGGCAAGATCACGGACTGCTTCTACACGATGGCCCAGAGGTATGTGCGCTTTCCCGGCCCACTTGTAAGGCTGAGCTGAATCAGGATTTATTTCAATATCTCTGTCACAGTCTCAGATGACAGCATTTGGCTTCTGTAATTTGATGAAGACACTGGCTCTCTTGGCATATGGAATGGCCAAGCAAGGATTCAGCCTGATGGTATCTGTGAACTAGTCAATGGCTTTCTGTAGTTCACCATCATTTAGGGCCTCAATGGCAGTCACATTTTTATCCTTTGCCTCATGCATCATCCCCTCAGTTATCTCAACATTTTCATCTCCCATTTCCTGAGGGGGCAACCGTGTCTGGTTCAATCGCACCTTCAATTTCTAGATCACTTTCCTCACTTGATGTTTCATCTGTCTTTATGTTTTCCTCTGATTTCTCACTATCTGGTTTTTCTTTCTTGGTATGTGCTGATTTAGTTCTATGAGTAGCAGGTGGTATTTTTCCTCCAATGACCTCCACCCGCTCCCTCAGGAAGTGCATTTCTTCAGTGTTCAGGACACTGGCACTGCTTACACGTCTTCATGAAGGTTCAAAGCTCGCTCACTTTGGGAAGGTCCATGGTCCGGCAAGGCTGAGGCTGAGGTCGGATTCCAGCTCAGGGCGCTAGCTCAGCGTGACTATGTAGAAGGGTGAGGCTGCTTAGTTTTGAGTCCAGGTCCCTCTTAAAGTCGCAGTCAATATGTTGGCCAGGGCTACAGTTTTTGAAGGCTTGACTGGGGCTAGAGAATCCATTTCCCAGATGGGTGATTCATACACATGGCAAGTTAATGCTGGCTGTTGGTAGGAGGACTCAGTTCCTTACCACGTAGACGGCTCCCTGGGCTGCATGAGTAGCTGACTTCCTCCACACACAAAAAAATCCAAGAGTGTGCAAGGTAGAAGAAGCAATGTCTTTTATGTCCTAGCTTCAGAAGTCACTCTCCATCATTTCCACAATATCCTACTGATTACAGGTCAGCCTCATTCAGAGTAGAAGTGTCTACACAGGGAAGTGACTGACAGGAGGAGAGCATCGTCAGAGGCCCTTTTGGAGGCTGGTGTCAGCTCCCTTTTTAAGTTTTGTAGTTTATGTTATATTAGCAGTATAAAGGGACTCATCTTCGTAGTGGTGTATGAGAAAAATTCCCCTAGATACTCGTGGCTCCAGACCTCATATGCAATTCAACCAGCTTTAGAAATATCATCAAAAGAATTTGAGAAGATATTTTTTTAAAGCATTTTTTAAAACACTGAGAAGGCTTACAATTAAATATAGTAGTGTTCTAAAAATCACACACATGGTATTAGTATTTTTGTGGAAAAGAATCTGTATATTTAGTGTTTTAAGTTTTTATAATGTTTAGGAGAATACGACCTATTGGAATGACACGTTGTGTGTGTAATGCTTATTTAAAATGTGTAACTAAGTAATCGCTTTACATTTGTGATTTTAAGTGGAAATTTTTCAAATGTAAATACACTATTAGACATTTAAAAAACTTTAAATTAACATATTTATAAGATTAATTTATTAGATATATGTGAATTATTTAAGTACCTGGAAAGTGTTTTTTGGTTTTGGTTTGTGTTTTGGTCAGACAACTGAAGAACTTAAAAAAAAATAAATTGAATATATTAAATTTATAAATGTAGTTAAAATATTTAAAGTAGGTTAATTAACTGTGACCAAACATTCATCAAAAGTGCCCTTAGAGGGAATTCCCTGCTGGTCCAGTGGTTAAGACTCTATGCTCTCAATGCAGGGGGCCCTGGTTCGATCCCGCACGTCTCATGGAAGATCCTGCATGCGGCAATTAAGACCCGGTGCAACCAAGTCAAATACAAAAATAAATGTATATATTTTAAAAAGCCCCTTTACAAGGGGTTGTTTAAATTTAGCTATATCTATAAAATTTTATAAATTTATAAGCTTACAGGAAAATCTCCTTGGGTTTTGATTTTGTAAAGTCAAGCATTAATTTTTCAAAACCAAAGTAACTTTTGAATACTTTTCCTTGAATGCACAAAAGTTAACCTTAAGTAAATAGATTCACTTTACTTGGATGGCAGTGGGGGAAGGGGGAGAAGAGAGATTTTGGCTGATGGGCCAAGTCTTGCCTGACTAGGCTTGGGCCTGACTCCTGTTCCTGCCTGATGGCTGAGCTGGTCCACCAGTATAAGCTCTTCCCTGCCAGGGCCAGAAGGGATGAGGCAGAGGGCAGGGAGCCAGGCCTCCACCTGGATTGTCTGTTCCCCCCTCCCACCTCCTTGATCTCACTGTGCTCTGTGCATGTAATAAGTGCGTCACTAGCCTTAATACCAATCCACAGCGTGATTCTCGCTCTCTGCAAAGAAGCTGAGCACATGGTACAATGGTCCTTATTAACTTGCTCTTTGATTGTCCAAGGGACTTCTAACGGACCTGCAGGACTAACTGTGGCTGTATTAAGCAGAGAGTACAATAAAAGAACATCAGAGGGTCCTGGACGTAAAAGCTGCAAATTCACCACATTGTAGTGATATGACTTACAGATAGAAAACAAAAAAATAGCCAAACATTGCTTAGTATGGGGTAGCACAGTCTCACATTTAGCTTTGGGTTGTAATATGGAAGTTTTTAATTTACTATAACTGAACTATGCCTGAACACCCTACCCAGATGGGTTGTGGGCAGGAATGCTCTTCAATTTCCTATTAACTGGGGCTTCCCTGGTGGCGCAGTGGTTGAGAGTCATGCCCCAGTCCGGGAAGATCCCACAGGCCGCGGAGCGGCTGGGCCTGTGAGCCGTGGCCGCTGAGCCTGCACGTCCGGAGACTGTGCTCCACAACGGGAGAGGCCACAACAGTGAGAGGCCCGCGTACCGCAAAAAAAAAAAAAAAAAAATTTCCTATTAACTGTATTTTTGTGTCTTCCATGAAAGTTCAACTCCCAGTTCCTGCTTTTTGCCTGGGATGGCGTCTAGGTGCCTGCGGAGAGCCTCAGCAGTCCTGAGCGCCAAAACAGGGGCTGCTCTTTGTCACAGATGCCCTGCTCTTTGAAATGGCACCTGTCTAGTGCCTGACCCTGCCGCCCTTCCCATGGGTTTTAGCATAGTTTCCAATTGCTGCTGTAACAAGTTATCACAGACTTGGTGGCTTAAAAGAACGCTTTATTCTCTCATAGTTCTGGAAGGTGTAAGTCCACTATCAAGGTATCATCACCTCCTGCTGAAGTTTCCAGGAAATACTTCCTTGACTCTTCCTAGCTTCCGGTGGCTCCTGGCAATCCTTGGCATTCCCTGGATTGTAGCTGCATCATTCTCATTTCTACCTCCATCTTCACATGGCCATCTTCCCTCTGTATGTCTCTCTGTGTCTTCATGTGGCCTTCTCATTAGGATGAGAAGTCAGTCATTGGGTTTAGGGCCCACACTAATCCAGCAAGATCTCATCTAAACTAATGACATCTGCAAAGACCCCGTTTCCTAATAAGAAAGGTCACATTCTGAGGGTCCAGGTGGACATGAATTTGGGGAGATACTATTCAACACAGTATACCATTCAACACACAAAGGTACTGGGGCTGCAAGTTCAGGCCATGTTTAGAGCCAGGTGCTTGAGGACGTGGAGTATTGTGTTGAGGATGCTGAGGTTTGCTCTCTACCCAAAGAGGAGGCATCAAGTGCTCTATGCAGGAGAATATCATGGTCAGAGTTTCATGAAGGATTGCTTTGGTCACAGTGTGTAAAGTAAATTGGAGCAGGAGGGCTAAGGAGGAAAGAAAACCAGTTTTATCATTGGATAATCAAGTGATATGTAATACAGTCTTGAGTCAGGATAGATGGTATAGGAAGAAGAGGAAGGGACAAGTGGGAGATGTATCATAAATTCAGAGTTAACCAGACTTGGCAATTAATATGTGGTGGGTGGGAGGAAGCAGTGAAGGAAGGGAAGTGTGTAGGGGGCTGAACAATATGGGTGGTCCCTGAACATCGTTGAGTGGTTGCCAAATGAGAGATAGTATTACCCATAGGGCTGGGATTAAAGAGAAAGGCAAGGCTTGACGATCCCACAGTGGTGGACCCCAGTGACATTATGAGTGGTTAGGGAGTTGGAAGTAGGCTCTTTCAGTTGGGATTACTTCCATGAAAAGTATTCTACGTTTGTATAAGAGGATTCCATGGCATAAGCCTCACCTGCTTTTGCTTTTGTTTTTTAAAAAAAAATTTTTTTTAAACAAACCCAATTTTTATTTTATTTATTTATTTATTTACTTTTGGCTCCATTGGGTCTTTGTTGCTGTGCGAGGGCTTTCTCTAGTTGTGGTGACTGGGGGCGCCACTCTTCGTTGTGGTGCGTGGGCTTCTCATTGCGGTGGCTTGTCTTGTTGTGGAGCACGGGCTCTAGGAGTGCGGGCTTCAGTAGCTGTGGCTCACTGGCTCTAGAGCACAGGCTCAGTAGATGTGGTGCACAGGCTTAGTTGCTCCGCGGCATGTGGGATCTTCCCAGACCAGGGCTCGAACCCGTGTCCCCTGCATTGGCAGGCGGATTCTTAACCACTGCACCACCAGGGAAGTCCTGCTTTTTTTTTTTTTTAATATTCTTTATCTACACCAGGTTCTTTGTCTGGATATTGTATCTTTAATTTTAATAGATATTGCCAGGTTACTTTCTTAAAAGGCTGTAACAATTCACTTTTTTACTGGCATTGTATGAGAGTTCCCTTTCCTCCTTATTCCCACGATTAGTAGGTATTTCACTCTATAATTTTTGCTATTTGAAAATATGACTTCTTTAAATGGCTGCAAAACATTCCGCCATATCAACATACCGTAAAATACTTAAACATTTTCCTATTTTTGGACATTAGATTGTTTCCCATTTTTTGCTGTAATGAAATTAATAACCCAGAAATGGGCATTTTTATACATAAGTCTTTGTCCATCCAATGATACTTACAATGAAACTTATAATTTAAAAGAGGATGACATAGGTATAATTTCCTCAGGCTCTTGCTTTGTTGTTTTTCTTCCTGTGTGCCTTTCTTTCTTTTCACTGATAATATTTTAGGTGGACTGAGAGAGTTATAAGAAAAGGAAAGGGTTAAAACAAATAGATTTTTAATTTTCTTTGAATTCTATTAGTATATGCTATTCCTTATTCACTACCAAAGTGATCTGGAATTGTATTAAGCCATTATTAATTCCCTAATTTTACTATATGCATAGATGAAGTTTCTCATTTTATGGAGGGAAGAACAAATGCATTCTAGTATCCTAGCACTGTCTGTAACCTACAAAAGCAGCTTAACTTTTTGTTTTCTTAGACATCGAACTTCTGAAAAGCATCAAACTTTTCTTGCCATGATGATGAAAACAAAAGATGAGATTTAAATCTTGATACCATGAATGGTATATATTATAATATATGACTGGAAAATAAACAGCCTTTTCTATATTCTTCTCCCTTAAATTTTAGCTATTAGAGTCAGAATGCTTCGATTGCAGAATTCTCACTTGAGCAAGGTTTTTATATAACATTATTCATATTCTTGGCCTTGGATGCCAATTAAGTCTCTCAAGTCTAAAATTGCTTTGTTTGCTTTTTAAAGAAATCTGCCCACCTTACAGACCTACAAGTTAACTAACCAGCCTGCTTTCTTTTCCCCCCAGAGGACTTTGCTCTGTTGGTTTTCTGCCAGCTCTTCCTTTCAAACTGAAATAGTTCAGTTTCTCTGTTTCTAGAACATAGAATTCATTACTCCTGGATTTTTGCCAACAATGTCCCTCTCATGTTTTTAAAACTAAGATGAATGTTACAGAGTGACCTAGTGGGCTTGACCCATGATTAGAAGTCAGTCAGTGATATATTAGATGTCTGCATGGATGCTCTGTTCTGGGTAGTGGGGCTGCTAGGGGAATGGGCCTCTGGGAGGGTGGGGAGGGCATTCAGGGCGAAGCCTCGGGACTGGAAGGGAGAAATATGTGTGAGAGATTAGGTAAGATTTGGCTGATGTGAGGCAAGACTCAGATTCTTCCCCCGCCCTCAGGGCCCTGGTGAGTCTCTACCATAGAAAGGGCATAGTCATTAATTCCTTTCGGCCATTTAGATGGAAAACAGAAAGCCAGGTGACAGAGAATATTTATAAAGGGCTCTAAGAAGAACCACTCCATTTTTTTTTTTTTTAAATTTTTCAGTTCTCCTTTTCTCTTCCTACCTCTGCAACCCTCCTTAGCCTCTTGTTTCTACTAGTAGTGAAAAGGTGGGCCTTCCTGCAACAGAGCGGAAGTCTTAGGAATGTATACATCTGTACCACCTTAGGCCAGGTGACTTTTTCATTCATGTGGCTCTGCGGAATAACAGGGAGATTTCTTTAGCTTTTAGGTTACTTTCTAAGAATATGTTAGTGTTTAAATTCTTTTCCAGTTGGCTATGTATTTTAAAATTAAGCTTTTCATGTTTAGATAATTGTAAATTCACATACAGTTATAAGAAATGATGCTGGGACATCCTGTGTGCCCTTTATCCGGTATCCCACATAGTAACATTTTGTAAAACTATAGTTCAATATTATTGTAGGATACATTCATGTATAATATCATTGGCATTGATACAATCAAGATATATAACATTTCCATCACCAAGGATCCCTCATGTTGCCCTTTTACAGTCACATACACTTTAGTGCTTCCCTAACCCCCTCAGTATCCCTTGGTAATCACTAATCTATTCTCCATTTCTATAATTTTGTCATTTCAAGGATGTTATGTAAATTGAATCCTACAGTATATAACCTTTCGGTATCAGCCTTTTAAACTCAGCATAAATTCTTGGAGATTTGTGTATGTATCAATAGTTTTTTTTAACTGCTGAGTAATATTTCATGGTATGGATGTAGTGCAGTTTGTTTACTGTTCACTCATTGAAAGACATCTGGGTTGTTTCCAGTTCTTGGCTACTATGAGTAAAGCCGCTATGAACATTTGTATACAGGCTTTCATGTGAACATAAGTTTTCATTTCTCTAGGCTAAATGCCCAAGAGTGCAATTGCTGGGCCTTGTGGTAGTTGCGTGTTTAGTCTTATAAGAAACTGCCAAACAGTTTTCAAGAGTGGCTGGACCATTTTACATTCCCACAAGCAATGTATGAGCAATCCAGTTTCTCCACATCCTTGCCAGCATTTGGTGTTGCCACTATTTTTTTTTTTTTTTTTTAGCTATTCTGATAGTAGTGTAGTGATATCTCATTGTGGTTTAAATCTGCATTATTTTCCTGATGGCTAATGATGTTGAACATTTTTTCATGTGCTTATTTGCCATCTGTATTTCCTCTTTGGGAAATGTGTTCATGGTTTTTGCCCATTTTCTAACTGAATTGTTTGATTTTTAAAAATTGAGTTTTGAGTGTTCTCCATATAGTCTAGATACTAGTTCTTTGTTGAATATGTGGTTTGCAAATATTTTCTCCCAGTCTGTAGACTGATTTTTCATCCTCTTAACAGAGTATTTTGGAGAAAAAAATTTTAATTTTGAGAGACCCAATCTACTAAGTTTTCCTTTTATGGATTCTGCTGTTGGTGTCAAGTGTAAGAACTCTTTGCCTACCCCTAGATCCTGAAGGTTTCTCCTATATATTTTTCTCAAGACTTTATAATTTTACATTTAAGTCCATGCCACATATTTTTTTTTTTTTTTTTTTTTTGCGTTACGCGGGCCTCTCCCGCTGCGGAGCACAGGCTCCGGACGTGCAGGCTCAGCGGCCATGGCTCACAGGCCCAGCCGCTCTGCGGCATGTGGGATCTTCCCGGACCGGGGCACGAACCCGTGTCCTCTGCATGAGCAGGCGGACTCTCAACCACTGCGCCACCAGGGAAGCCTCATGCCACATATTTTAAAGTAAGTTTTTAGTTCTCTGCTGTCTGAAATAAGCCTGAGCATGTGGAATCCTTTTTGCCCTCATTTTCTTTCTCAAGCATCTACTGAGTGCCAACTGACTCAAGTCACTGATACAATTCCTGACTGGGTACATGATCCTGACTTTGTAATGAGTTAGCTGAGTGATGTCCTTAAAAGCATGAACTATGCATGTAGACTGTTTGGGTTCAAATCCTGGTGCTGCCTCTCAAAAGCTTTATGATCTTTGGCAAGTTACTTAATCGCTCTGAACATCAGTTTTTCACATCATTCAGATCTGGGTAAAAATAATAATACCTACTTCTCAGGTTTGCTGCGAGAAGGAAATGACATATTAGGTATAAAATGCTTAGTGCAGTGCCTGGCACGTGCACAGAAAACATTCAATAATTGTTAGTTGCTCCCCTTCCTGCTCCCTGTGCAGATTCTCTAGGCACCCTCCCCAACTCAGTCTTCCCCACAGCCTCCACTTCTTTCTTTCTACCTCTCCTGGTCTTAATCATTATACTTCTTTTATGAAACCTGTTTAACCTATTTTAGCATTTAATAGAATTTCCTATCTCCAAATTATTGTGGTATTTATATTTGTGGTCAGGTTACCTTTATTGTTTCATGTACGTATTATGTATCTTTCCAAATATGTATCTCTTTGAGGGCATGTTCCTAGCCCTCCATAGAGTCTAGCTCTATGCTGGGTAACTGTCAAACAAACACTCAGCAAGTCCCCAATACAATGGTAGTGGTGAATCTAAGTCACAACATGTTTGGGACTTCCCTGGTGGCCCAGTGGTTAAGACTCCATGCTCCCAATGCAGGGGGCATGGGTTTGATCCCTGGTCTTGGGGACCAAGATCCCATATGCTAGTGCAATGCGGCCAAAAAAATAAATAAATGACAACGTGTTTCATTGAAAGCAATTTGGCAAAATTATTCCAAAGTCTTAAAATCTTTGACCTAGTAATTTACTTTTTCAAAATCTATCCTAAGAATGGTCAAATAGTTAAACAAAAATTTATGCATAGGAATATTTCTTACAGCCTTATTTGTAAAACTATGGCTTAGAGAAAAACATAAATGTGTAACAATAAAGAATCAGGAATCATGCAAATTCCATTTATACGGTGGATGATTACACTGTCAATAAAATTCCATTTTCCTAACCATGGATTATAGAACTATAAGGATATTCACTAAAGCACTCTATATTAGTAAAAGCACAGAAATAACCTAAACCCCCAACTATATGGATAAGTTAAATAAAATATTGTCAGAAAACAGAAATACAGTATGATCCCATTTGTCTAAAAAATGTATGTCTATTTAGATACACATAAGTAGACAAAAGACAGGAAAAATATACTCCAAAATTTCAGTGGTAATTGTCTTTGAGTAATAGCCTTTTGGTGATTTTAACTTTAATTTTGGCTTCTCTAAAATATAGTATTTAATACTTTTAGCATAAGAAAATAAGAATAAAAGTTATCTGTTTTTTAAATGGTGTTTTGGAGACTATTTAATTACACAAATATATTGATCATAACAGAGAGAACAACTGACAAAGTCCTTGAATCACAGTCTAGTGAGGGGTACAAAAAATTACAACAGTGAGGGAATATATTGATAATACTGAGTGTCTTAGAAGCCTAGAAAAAGGTGGGGTTAGAGAGGTAGGATAAGCCTATTTGGTAGAACTTGAGTGCATTAGAGCCAAAAGAAGGGGTGTAGATAGGGAAGAATGATCCAAGTTTACGGTTATGCGTTTTCAAAGGTTCTGAATGGATACTGCTGAAGAAATGTTAAAAGCCATGGAGCAGGGGGAGGGTTTGGAAGGGGAACTAGCAAAAGTAAGTAGCTGTGTTGATACACATTCTATCCTTAAGAGTAAACACAGAAAAAATGGCAATTAATGGTGTTAAATGGGAATGCTAAGATCATATTTTTGCTTTAAAAGATCACACTGACCATTGAGTAGGGAATGAATTAGAGGAGGACGGGATTGGAGGGGGAGAGACAAGTTAGATGGTGGTTTAAGTCACTGAGAAGATGGTAGTGGCTGTAGGGATGGAGAGATGAAGCCTGATGTAGATGTGACCTGGTGATAGATTGGATTGATGGTGGTGGTGATGATAGTGGAGGAGATGTCAAAGGAAAACCAAGAGTCAAGGATGATGTTTTGACTCCTGGGTTTGCAAATTGTGGATGGTGGTACCACTAACTGAGATATGGAACACATGAGGAAGCACAAAGTGGGAGGGAAAATGAGTTCACTTTGGCTATACCGAGTTTGGACTGCCTGTGGGTAGTCCAATGGGGTGTTCAGAAAGTTATTGGAGATACAAGTATAGATGTATGTTTTGGGGGGCAGTCATGAGAGTAGATGAGAACACCAAGAGATACATGTAGAATGAGAAGAGAATAGGGCTTAGGACAGAACCCTAAGGAAAACCAACATTTAAGAGACTGAAAGTGAAAAAGCAAATTGACTCAAAGCTCGTCTGGGACAGAAATTTTTTGTGTGATGTAATTTATAACTCCTTCTGGGAAGCAATTAGCATTCCTGATAAAGTGCGTGAACAGTTTTCTGACAGACTTTAATAAGACTGAGAACTCCTTCTGGGAAGCTAGGGTTACCCATCCAGCTGATTGACTAGCCTAATAATCTTTAACCAGATGTTCTTTTTTTTTGTATCCATTTCTAAACATGGCTGGTGAACCATTCCTTTTTTCTTATAAAATGTCTCAACCAAAATTACTCCTGCAGTTGAATTTTCTAAAAAACCTCTCATTTACTCAGAAACGATTTGTCTGAGGCATTGCTGTAACAAAAGAGAAAGAGGAGCCTGCAAGAGAATTAGAAGAGGACAGAGATAGGAGAGAGACCAGAAGAGTGTTGATGTTATGTGAAAGAAGACTTTCACCAGGTGAAAGTATTTCAAGAGACAGGGCATGAACAGACAACAGTGTTAAATGTGAGTGAAAGGTCAAGTAAAACAAGGATGAGAAATTGCTCCTGATTTTAACAGTAAGAATGTCAATGGTGATCTTGGCAAGGGCAGTTTCTCTGGGGTGATTGGGGGGCATAAGTCAGATTTCAGTAGGCTTGAGTGAGTACAGACCATTCTTTCAAAAAGTGTGACTACAAAGGGGAAGACAGGGGAAGGGAGATTTGAGGCTGTTTCATTTTAGAGGGAGGCAGAAGTATATTAAATATGTTTAGGAAGGAGTCAGTAGCCAGAGAAGTAGAAGGTACCTGAAAGAGAAGGGCTAATCTTGAGTCAGAGATCAGAAAAAGGTGAAGCCAGCCTGCAGAGACTGAGCCCAGGTGAAGGGAAGGTCACATGCCTCCCATTGTGATAGAAAAGGGGGAGGGTGAGCCTGCACGGAAGACCTTTGGCAAGTTTGGTGGTAGAAGGTCAGAGGCATTCCTCTCCAGTGGCTTCTGTTACATCTGTTATGTAGAAGGTTAGGAGCTCTGCTGAAAATGCCTAGGTAAGTGGCAGGATGGCAGACTGAGGACAGGGAGAAAGTTCTGAGCAAGATCCCAATGAGAGGGTTTCCCTGGTGGCGCAGTGGTTGGGAGTCCGCCTGCCGATGCAGGGGACACGGGTTCGTGTCCTGGTCCGGGAGGATCCCACATGCCGCGGAGCGGCTGGGCCCGTGAGCCATGGCCGCTGAGCCTGCGCGTCTGGAGCCTGTGCTCCGCAACAGGAGAGGCCACAACAGTGAGGCCCGTGTACCACACACACACAAAAAGATCCCAATAAGAACGGGAGATTGAACTGTCTGGGGAAATAGTGAGTGATTTCAGGACGTGGTGGAGGATAATGAAAACTTCGTGGAAACAACCAGCACAGGTCTGTGATTTTTTTTCCTATGATGCTTTGAAGTCCTGATTTAGGCATGAGGACAAGTAAACTGGACTGTCGTTAACGAAACCACTGAACCTTTGCAGCTCCCTCTGGCCATCCTTTAAATATGACTCCTGAGTTTGGAGCCTAGACTCTGTTTTCTTCTTACTTTATAGACACTTCCAGTTGATCTCATCCACTCCCATGGCCTCAGTTAACCTCTCTATGCTGATGAATCCTTAACCAATGTTTGCAACCCAGCCTTCCTCTAGAGCAGCAGACTCTCAAGCCCATCTGCCTTGCGGGCATCTTCAGTTGTCTCCTGAAGCTGAACTCATCATATTTCCACTCTCGCATTTCCTTTCCTCAGCAATTTCCTTCCTTTCCTTTGCTCCGGGAGCCAGGGGTTTGTCGTTTTCACCACGCAAGCCTCTCAGCGCTTAGTGAATGTCTGGTGGAATTTCAAATGAAGAATCCACTCAGTTCTCTAAGCCAGAGACCTGGGAGTCATCTTTTAACCCAACTTCTTCACCTCTAACATCCAATCCATCTCACACAAGTCGTGTCCACAACTAAACATGCCTCATGGCAGGAAAAAGAAAAAAGTAAATTATCAAACAATTTTAACAAAGAAACTTAAGTGTTGGCTTTAACTCCTTTTCTTTGCTTCCTTAAAATTGGAACTAAACCAGTGTGTGTGGGGTGCCTCCCTCCCTGCTTTCTCTCCCCCTCTGCAGCCTTAGAGAAAGTGGGAGCGAGTTTTTCATTTGCTAATGATTTGGGCTCAGGTTATAATGGACCATTAAGGTGTTTTGTGGAAGAAAAGAGGAAAATGGAGCTTTCCGGTGAGGGATAAAAAGACTGTGGAGGAGCACCCCGCGACTCGAGGGAGGAGGGGCCTGGGATCTGACCCAGACTTTTCCGAGAAGGGGGGCCGAGAAGGACCCTGCGAGGGGCCCGAGTTCTCCTGACCGTGGCCGGCTCTTTGTCCGCCCCCCGCTTTGCGTGCAGGGACAGGGCTTGGACAGCTCAACCTGTTCACTGCCCAACAGGACCTTCCTTGGGTTGCCCAGACGTTGTTCCCTCCAGGGACGCCACAGGGACCCCGTAAGCCCCAGCAACATCCCTTGGGCACCTAGATGGCTGGGGGAAGCTCTCACAGCCCTGCCCGGAGCAGGCGCTGAACGGGGCGCGCTAGAGACCTCCGGAGGAATGGGACAGCGTTAAGCGTGCCTTCATCACAGGCTGCTTTGCGTACTTCCGTGCGTGATCAGTGGCTGTCCTCCACGCCTCCGTCTCTCACCTGGTAACTGCAGAAAGCCTCCTGCCTCGTGTCACCTTCACCATCCGTTCCTCACACAGAAGCCAGAGGTTTTGTTTAAAAACAAAACCCCAAACAACACCCCACTAGACCCCCATCCTCACCCCAACCCCAATCTGGCTAACACCTGTCATCTTTCAGGTGTATATGCTTCCCCCGCACCCTGTAGTTAATCGTCATCACCTGTTTATGTTTTTAACTACTCTACGGGCAGAGAATAGACCTATTTGCCTCTTTACTTGCAACCTTGTCTCCCGTGCTTCGAATGTGGTGGATGGAAGCAAGATCTACTCAGGTGGTTCTCAAACTTGAGCGTGAATCCGAATTACCTGGAGGGCTCGTTAAAACACACATTGCTGGATCCCCCTTTCCAATTCAGTAGGTCTGTGGTGGGGACGGAAATAATGGATCTCTGACAGGTTCTCAGGACCAGTTGCTGCTGCTGGTTGGAGATCACATTTTGAGTTACCGTTCTGCATCTAGTTAGAGAAGACTGGAGGGGTAGATTGGAGTGACTTTTCAGATAAGAAGAAAGGTGGGTGGGAAACAAGCTTTGGAAGTCTTGGAGGTATGGCTAAAATAGAGATATTTGAATTCAATACTAAATTTGGCAAAACTTCCCAATAGTTGACAAGTTTGAGGGAGTAACTATGAGAATACATGGTTGAAGTGGCCTGTAAATGAAGTAATGATATGCAGGCTGGCAAAGACCTGGAAAAAAGTTACTTTAAAAAGTAAAATACTGAAATGATAAAGATGAAAGAAGTGAAAAGGAAGATTGTAAAATGAAATATGTACCATCATTCCAATTTTATTAAAAATGCCTAGGAAAAAACCTGAAAAGATATGGCAATGTTTATAACAGTTATCCCGATGGGTGAGTTTTATCACCTTCCTTCGCCTTTCTAAATTTCAAAAATTCTCTCCATCATCTTGTTTTCCTTTAATGACTGAGAAAAGCTTCTCCTGTTTTGAACCTCCTCAGTCTTGGGCATTTCCATCTGGCTGAATTAAATTATTTCCTCTTCTGTCCCTCTGTCAGACTTATTTCTCTTTGACATCTTAAACTGTGCCAGAAGTATGAAAATCAACAAAATTAAAATAATCAAATCAAAGAGAAGCAAAAGAAAACAAAGAAAAGGAAGAAAGAACCTGAAGAAGAGAAATAATTTAGTCAGTCCTGACACCAGCAAGAAAGTATCTTGGTCATCGGCCTTCCGATCATTCTATATATTGGAAGGTTGTAACCACCTGCCTGGAGGTTGTAACCACCTGCCTGCCAGGCTGTTCATGACTGGTGACCTCATCGACTGGTCAGTCAGGGAGCTCTATTCCTAATCTCTTACCCATCACCTCCTGTTTCTTCTCATGGGGTCAGGCATGTGCTGAGGATCGCTCCCAACTTTACTCTTCCTGTACAGAGTTCTACCTACTTATCCCTCTTTGAATTAGATCCCCTCCCAGCCAAATAATATCACTCAAAAACATTATTTTTTTCTGTAATTTATTTATTAAAATTATTAAAATAAAAAACTGCTTGACAACTTAAGCTCTCTTAATAACAAGGTTTATTTGGGGCATAAATTCAAAGTTCCAAACAGTTAAAGTACATATAAACTTTTAGAACATAACCTGTTTTATCCATGAGAGCACTTGTGCAATAAATATTGTGTATACATTATTTGTCATAACATATACCAGTTGGCAATGGTATTTGCCAGGAAGAATTTCTTGCGCATTTCTTTAAGGAATGAGATATATAGGACTTTGGCATATGTATCTACTTCGTTTCAAAGATGAACAATTCTGAATTTTGTGTCTAGGCCTTGTAATTCTTTACGTACAGAGTAGAAACAAATGAAATAACTAAGTAAACATTTATGGGTTTAATCATGTATGGTTTCAAAATCAGGAATACGAATATATATTCAAATTTTTTCTATAAAAATCTATAATTATGGAAGAAAATAATTAAACTGTATGCCTACAGCAAAATGAAAGGGACATATAAAATTTTAATTATGACCATGCACACTGATCAGACAAAGAAAGACTAGAATCTCGATATTTCAACTGCACTGACTACTCTGTACCTATTTTCTTGAATGTCCTTTTATCTCTGATAATAAAGTGTGAATTAACAGGACCTTTCTAGAGACCAGGAAATGGTGATCATGGATGATTTGGTAAATTAAGACAATAAGTGACAGAGTAGAACCAGAAACTCATTTTCCTAATTGCCAGCTTAGTACTTCTTATTCTAGACTGTATTAAATGTGCTGCCACAAGGCAAACCATGTCATTGCGGGTCCCATTTTAGAAATAGGTTGTATACAAGTTTCCTTTGTGGTCAGGCAAAAGACATCTATTTAAAAAATGTCAATGGCTGATCATTAATGACAAAATGTTTTTACATGCTGTTTATTGATTCAAGTTGTCCTCCATTTCTACAAATAATCATTACCTTCTAAGTTTGGTAAGAACAATCAGAAATTACTGAGAAAAGGATGTTGGATATCATCTTGTCTATCATCTCAGTTGGGAAACTAAGACCCAAAGAAATTTTTCAGAGTTATAGTGTGAGTTGATGGGAGTCTCCAGACTTTTAGTCCAGGGCTATTTATGGCACATGGCACTACCTCAGCAGATCAGTATTCTGAAACAGTGTGGCGTAACTGAGAGGATGTTTCTGGGACCATCAGTCTTGATCAACGTTATCAGTGTTGGGAGTTTGTGCGCCATTTTACCTCTTTATTTTTCTCATCCATTTATTCAATACACTTTCATTTTGTCGCCTGATGTTTTGGGAGTGGGGATAGTCAGAAGAAAATAAGTTAAAAGCTAAGTGGCAAATGTGATTTATTTTTACTTTTAATTTATTTTTTTTGCAGGGGAATGAGTGAAGTAAGGTTGGCTGGAATGTAGAAAAGTTGCAATTTTCAATGGAGAGAAGGCCAAGAAAGAGAGATGGGGAGGGATGGCCTTCCTACTGCCAGAGCCTCTGCTGGGCACTTTTATGGAGTTATCTCATTCCCCTTAACACCCCTTTAGGTATAGGGCCTGTTAACCTCATTTTATTACTCATGAAGAAATTGAGGATCAGAGCAGTTTTGTAATTTACCCCACAGTCACACAGCTGATAACCTGTAGAGTCAGATTCAATGCAGGGTCTGTATGGCTGCGAAGCCTGTGCCCTTTTACTTTTGCAGTAGAGTATGTGAAAGGTGAACCAATGAAAATAACAGTAACTGCAGTGCAATATTAATAACAGTAATAATGATAGCATAGTGCTTTACATATGTGCTCTCTTTGAACGGGATTAAGTGAGCACATGAACAAGACTGATAGGCTGTCTTTGTACTCTTCATTAGTGAAGCAGGCAAGGGAGAAAGAGGACATATACTTAAGATTTCCTTTGGTTTACTTTGCTTTCTGAAAAATATTTGGAAGGCTCAATTAGTTTTCTTTTGCCACGTTTATCAGCTTATTATGTTCTTGATGTGGGTGGATGGGTTGGTGTGTGATTGTGTGAAATCAAACCTGATATATTCAGAACAATTCTCCCAGTGGATAAATATGCCTTTGGGTTTGATATTGAATTTTGTAATTAGCGATCTCTGTTCCTGTTTACTGAATGGGATTTTTAATCTGTACCCAGGTCTTTTCCTTTCTGAAGCTGAATGTCATATATACTCATTTCTTTTGGGGACCCACAAAAGACGTATGTTAAACTCCAATGAAAAAGTAAGTTATACTCCTAAATTAATCTCTGGTAACTAATTTTATATTAGTCTGCAGCTCCAGTTTTAGAATTAAGCCCAATTCTCATATTTGCAAGGCGATGTCCAGTTCTGTGACACTGTGTAACATAAAGGTGGTGTCAATTTATAAATAATTACTGTCTCCTAATGAATTAGTGATCATTTACAACTATCATTTCGATACAAACTTAAAGATGGGTTCCGGCTCCAAAACTGGATTTTCTGTATTTAAAAATGTCATTCTAATTCGCAACTCCCCAAAACTGTTACTACGAAAGAACTATGCCATTCAGCCTAAAAATAAAACCTCTCACCCAAACTACACTCCTTAATAGCCACATTTTAATCTACATAATTTTAAACTAAGTTGAAAGAATCCATTTCTAGTGCAGTGATGTCAGACAAGAGTTGGAACTGGGACAGTGTGAAAGGGATAATTTAAAAGCCCACCCCCCTGCTTGGAGACACCTCAAGAATTTCTAGGCTCACAAGGGATATGAAGGAAGAGATTTTAAAAGCTGAAGAGTGCTGCTCTTGGCAAGCCCCTGCGGACACAGGCCGAGCCGGCTGCGGCGAGGGCCGCGAAGAGTTAACAAGGGACCGAGCCCCCCTCGCCTCGGGCTCTCCGCGCGCTCCCCCCGCCCTCCTGTCCCCACCCTCTCGTTTTGGCAAGGGATTAAAGTGCTCCCCCCTGTGGCAGCAGTGACCCAGAAATGAGTTTGATTCACACAGTCCTTCCTCCATAACCAGCCAAACGCCCGTCCGAGAGTGCCTCCCTGCGCGAGCGCCGGGTGTGTGCGCGCGGGCGAGAGCAGGGGCCCGCCCGGCTCCCCGCCCGCCAGTCAGTCCGCCCGCCCGCCGCGGCCCGAACTCATGCGGCGCGGAGCGAGCGGCGAGGAGCCCAGCGCCGTGGCCGAAGCCCTCCGCAGCAGGTACGCGCGCGGGCCGCGGGGGGCGCGCGGGGAGGGTGCGCCGGGCCAGGGTCCGCGCGTGTCCGCGTGTGGGTCTGTGTGCGCGTCCCGATCCGGCGGCGGCGGCGGCGGCGGCGGCGGCGGCGGCGGCGGCGGCGGCAGGACGAGCAGAGAGGCTCAGCCATATTTGATGGTTTTGTTGCTTTGCTCGGGAGTTCTCGGGAGTAATTTAATGCCGAAGGTCGCTGCCTAGTGGAAATAATATAGTACGTCATTAATATGGCGCCAAAAGATTGGGTTCTCGATATGTAGCGAGGAGGGAGGGCACGCAGCCGCCGAGTGCAGCGTTACTATCCCACCAGTAACTTGGGCATTGCCGGGGCGGGGGCCGGAGGAGGAGGAGAGGATGATTTTTGGATCCTGAGAATTGATCTATGTTGGATCAGTAAGTTTTATTATGATTATTTTTCAATTTTGGGGAACTGAAGACTTAGAGCTTTTTCTTCTTTTGGGTTTGTGAAGAACATGCGGTTTTCAGGCCAATCATCAATTAAAACGCGTTCAGAAGCAGAAGCCCAGTTTAGTTGGCTTTAGTTTATTAGAATTTTTTAAAAAGCCGAAGTGCATTAGGTTGTATGAAAGTGGAAAGCATAGTAGCAACTTGGTAGACAGATGGCAATGGCAGAACACAGGTCCGTGTACATATATGAATCCAGAGTGTGTGTGACCGTGGTGGTGATGGTGGTGGTGGTGCAGGGGGAAGGGACGACGACTGTATTTGTCCAAACATAGGTGTGTGTGTATAGGTACATCTGTGTAGGGTGGCCGCAGCCTTAGCTCTTGTCACCGCGTCACCACATGTCCAAAATATTCATTGCATCAATTCAAGGGCAGTGAGGGAGGGGTGGTGGTGGGGGGTGGAGGGACAGTTTAGAAATTAGATTCTTCCAAATTGGGTTTCCAATGATCAGACCTTTTACTTATAGCGAGACTGCCTGTGAAGTGTAAAACCCTTTATCGGTGAAATTAGGAAGGAGTTGCACTGGTAGAGCAAACTACCGATTAACCATGAACTTAAAACGGATTGCAACTTGCAACCTTTGGCACCATCTGCAAATTGTGGAGGTGGTATCGCTAGGTCTTCGCTGCCTGAAATGAACGTGCAGTGTGCACCCCGGGACTGCAAGTTGCAAAGCCCTTCAGTGCACGTGTCTTGTGCCTGCGAGTGTGTATTTGTGAGTTGGGGGCTGTTGTTCGATAGCTAGCAGGCTTTCCGGGTTGTTGGAGCTGGCTTGCAAATGCGGGAGAGGGATGGAATGTGGAATGTTGACCGGGGAACCGAATCCTGTCGGAACGGTCCCATTTGCTGGAGAAATTCGATCCCTTCCACCTCCTTCCCGCTCCCCCCGCCCGCCTGCGGGCTGGAGGCGGGGCCGAGGACGCGGCTGCTGCTCAAAGTGGTGGAGCGCGGCGGCGGGAGGCAGGTGCACGGCACCCGCCAGTGGGGGTGCCTCAACTTCCGCGGGCGTTTAAATAGCAGCCTCTCTCCCCTCCCACCGGTAATAGGTGACCTGGCGGCCGAGGGCGGCGGGGGGAAGGGGACGGGGGATACCCGGGAGCGAGCCTCCGCGGCACGTGGGCAGGTGCTGGGTGGCCCTGGGGCCAACTTTTGTGGCCCGCCTTTGGCGTTGGAGGAGAGGTGGCTCCATGTGGAAATGGGGGCGGGCGGCGGCTGAGGCGCTGCTTTCTCGGCCGCGGCTGGAGCGTCACCTAACGGTCCCAGCAGAGCTGCTGGGCCCGGGGTGGGGGGCTTCGGGGGCGGGGACGCCCGGCCCACCGCGCCCGCGCCGCGGGAACCCCGCACAAAGCCTGAGGCGCGGGGGCGGCCACCGCGCTCCCGCCTGGGGAACTGCCCGAAGCCCGTCGCCGTCCCCGCGCTGATTCCGGCGGGCGGCCGCAGGCGTTTGTTTGTTGGTTCCGCGCCGCCTTCCTCGTCGGATGGCTTCCTGTGACAGAGGTGATACACAGTTTCCAGAACTGTCTGGGGGCGGGAGCGGGCGCCGAGCCCTCTCCTAGCTGCTCGCGGCTGCCGCAGCTCCCGCTCCCGTCTCACAACCGTTTCTCGCCGGCGCGCCCGCCCCAGCCCGAAGGTGCCGCCCGGGAGGGACTCGGGGAGGGGGACGGCGCGGCCGTTTCCAGCGGCGCAAGTGGCTTCTACACGCGAGGGAGCGTTTGATTTGCAACTGGGGCCGAGCGGATTGGTGCAGCTGGCGGCGGCGGGGCGGGAGGAGCGGCGGCGGCGGCGGCGGGGGGTGGCCACTTTCAAATGGAGAGGGCGGCGGCGGGGACGCCGCTGCGGAGGGAGCGGGGCTTGGTTGCGCCACGAGAAGGTGTCATCACTGCACCGGGGCTAATTCCGGCGGAGGTGCCGGGAGTTACTTTCCCCTCCTCCCGCGCTGTTGTTTCTGTCGCCTTGGGAGGAGGAGGAGGAGAGAGAGAGAGGGAGGGGGCAGCGTCGCCGCGCGAAGCCGCGGCCTTGCGCACACCCCAGCGGGCCGCGGGAGCCGCGCGGTGCGTTCTCCGGTGCGGGGCGGCGGCTCAGTTCTCCCCTCCCCGGGACCCCCCTCCCCATTCCTGGGGTCCTCAGCTTTCTCTCTGCGCAGCCCACCCGCACTCTCCCCCCCTCCCACACGGGTTCCGCATCCACGGGTCCTTCGCCCTGGGTGCTCCCTGCCCTGTCGTACACCCTCGCCTCGGCTTCCCCACCCTGGGCTCCCCCTCCCCGGCGCACGGGGGCGGCCGTAGTCCCGGCACCCGGTGAATGCAGCGTGCAAACAAAAAAGCGGGCGATTTAAACGTGCCTTCGAAACCCGTTAGGAATGCGTCGTCACCCGGAGACCGTTCAAAAGCAGCTTGGGCTGGTTTTCTAGTAACGAGGAGGGAGGCGCCCACCTCGCTTCGGCGGCGGCGAAGGTCTGCCGCCCTCTGTTTACCACAGCCGAGGGGGAATTTAAATTTTCTTTTTGTAAAGTGATAGCTGCAGTTGAATGACTTGGCGCGGCCACATTTTTAGGAAATTGCGAGAGAATCTGAAGTTTCCATTAATGGCAATGCTTAGGGGCTTCTTTCCCAAAGGTTTTTATTAGGGAACTATTTTTTCTTTTTAGAAAACCCGCTGCGAAAGGCTAGCTCTCTAGTTACCTACGTGGCTCGAGGCTAATATCTTTCGAAGTTAATGAACTAGTTTTAATATCCAGAGAAATTATTTCCGTGAAAGCTGATTTAGGCAGTGATCCACCAATGGTTGGAGACTACTTTAGTAAGTGGTATTTGACCAAATCACAGCTAATCAAGATTTAATCGCTTTTAGGTGGAGGAAGGAAGCGTTCGGTGTAACTGGACCTTACTTCCACAGACAACACTCTTGATACAATAATGTGTGGTAGTAGAGTGGGCAACACACACTGGAGAGCTAACAGGATGTTCTGTGTGTGACACTCTAGCAGATACCTGGAACTGAGAATTCTTAGTGTCCTTTTGTCCCAAAGGTTTCAGTCTCATCTAATGTCACTTTTAACTCAGATGACTTTCGGATTGTTTGGTTATTTTGCTTTCTTCCTTAAGTTTGTGTATTTTTATATGTGTTTTTGATGACCTGGCATTTTCAGCTACGTAAGTGTTACACATCTCCTTTCCTCCTTACACCAGCCAGAGATAAAGGCAGTAGAACTTGAACTTGATTCCATCTTAAGGTCATAGGCTGCTTTTCAAGAAGAAAAGTTGAGTGGGTTGTCACAGATTTTTAACTTTTGACAAAGGTAGGTATATGTTCATTTAGAAAGAAAAAGATCACCCCCCCCCCCCCCCCGCCCAAGTTCCTCCTCCATCACTTGACAGGTTTTCAGCCTATAAATTAGTATTTTAGTTTTGTATTTCTTACGGAGGTTGAAAGAGTAGCTATAAAGGGAAAACAGTGAGAAATGATGAGTGTGTTGGAGAGACCAGGGAGAGAAACCTTTCTGGAATTTAAGGACATGTTGTATTTTAGAAATGAACAATTGCTTAGCCCAGACACTGTGGGGAGAAGGATTAACTAAAAACAGAAACAAAATTTGGAGGACTTGGTGAGAATACAAGCAGATCTCCATGTGTTTCACCTTCATAAATACTGATTTTGGACTTCAAGGAGCCCTTAGTGGCTTAAAGTATTATTACAGAAGTGGTGTTACGTGTACATTGTTGAAAATTAGAGAAGCAACTATAAAAACACATTCCTACCATCTAGAAATCAGCATTGTATCGTTTTCCAGATAATCGTGTATACGTTTGTACGTATGTTTTAATCGGAATGAGTCATACTGGCTATACAGTTGTGTAAGGAGTTTTTGCTTTTTGGTGTTTTTTTTTTTTTTTTCCCCCTGTTAGCAAGCTTGTCTCTTATTGGGAGATATTCAGATTTCCTCACTTGGCCCCGAAATATAACACAGCAGCTTTGTCTAAAACGCTGTCCAGTCAGAGATCATTTATTGCATCTGGTTATTTCCCGTAAGTAGGTTTTAGTCTGTGTAGTAACTTTGACAGAACCTCTGGCATTGAGGAGGCATGCCTTTGGAATCAATCATGACTGGATTTGAAAGAGTTGGAATTAAACTAGCATTTTACTGTAATTTGGAAGTCTTCAATTTGGAGATTATTTGTTTGAAAACTACTTTAAAGACATTTGCGTGATGTTTTTATCCACAGACTTGCTGGAAAAAGAATTATCACCTGTTTGTGTTCCAGTACTGAGGTGGTTAGAACAGCAAACATCAAGATATACCCTGAGAAAACCATAATTCAAAAAGAGTTATGTACCAAAATGTTCATTGCAGCTCTATTTACAATAGCCAGGACACGGAAGCAACCTAAGTGTCCATCGACAGATGAATGGATAAAGATGTTGCACATATATACATTGGAATATTACTCAGCCATAAAAAGAAGCGAAATTGAGCTATTTGTAATGAGGTGGGTAGACCTAGAGTCTGTCATACAGAGTGAAGTAAGTCAGAAAGAGAAAAACAAATACCGTATGCTAACACATATATATGGAATTTAAGAAAAAAAAAGTCATGAAGAACCTAGGGGTAAGACAGGAATAAAGACACAGACCTACTAGAGAATGGACTTGAGGATATGGGGAGGGGGAAGGGTAAGCTGTGACAAAGCGAGAGAGAGGCATGGACATATATATACTACCAAACGTAAAATAGATAGCTAGTGGGAAGCAGCCGCATAGCACAGGGAGATCAGCTTGGTGCTTTGTGACCACCTAGAGGAGTGGGATAGGGAGGGTGGGAGGGATAGGGAGGGTGGGACGGAGGGAGACGCAAGAGGGAAGAGATATGGGAACATAGGTATATGTATAAATGATTCATTTTGTTATAAAGCAGAAACTAACCATTGTAAAGCAATTATACTCCAATAAAGATGTTAAAAAAAAAAAAAAGACATCAGGTACTGACCAAATACTTTATCTTTAGGGTTTGTCAGGAGTTGAGGAGGAGACATAAGAATGTCATGGTTCTGTTTGCTTCCTTTCTGTTGGGGAAGCTCTTTCCTCATTTAGTGATGCGGGGCATCTGTTGCACTCTTAATGGTCTGTCAGAATTTGCATTATAAACCCAGTTTTCCCACATGGTTAATAACAGTAAGACATCCTCTGGAGGAAAATATGACATCTTAGCCAATATCTTGCTTTTTATTTGGATTGGAATTAAAAATTGTTCAAACAGTGGGAGTTATACCGGTTAAATGTTTTCCTCCCCTCCTTGTGCAAGCCTGTGATAGCTAGAACTGTCACCACGTTTAAAGATACCTTAAAAAAAGAATTTTTTGTTTTTCAAATGAAGGCTGGCTTTGCTTGGAATTGTTAGTTTCTTAGGTGGTATCAGAAGCCTGGTAGGAACCTTTATTGGGAAAGTTTTAGTTCCTGAGACAGTAAGTTGTTTGTTTCCTTGAACGTTTTAGTGTTCAGTCTATTTTGTCTCTTTTCAAGACCCGGCAGCACCTTATTTGGTTATGAATTAAAATTTGGACAATTAATATGTTTATTATTTGTAGTATATAATATTTCAAAAAGTTGAGACTTAATTGGAACAGAATCTTGCCATTTGCCTGGTGTACTTATACGGCAATATTGTTCTGTGATTGTGAGGGGTATATATTTTGATGTCTTCACAGTTGGTGGGCTCTGATGGAATAAGTTAACTCTGCATTCCTAACAAATGGAAGAGTGGCCTTGGAGGGCTTTTTTACCTTTGAGTTGGAAGTGGCATCTTGTCTCTAAGTTTAGCTAGGGTTAACTCATGGAACAGAGAAAATCTAGTCTAAGAGGATATTATTGATCCTGACTCCAGCCATGTTATTGTGGCCTGGCGTTATCTAGCCTAGACCTTGAATGATTATTAAGGATGTCTTCCTTACCTGAAAGCTACAAAAATAGATTGCCAGAAATGGAATGGAAAGCCTGGTCTCTGGGGAAGAGACTGGGTATTTCCATTTTTGAGTCCTTTATTAACTCTAGAGCAGTGGTGTATTATGTGTGCCTAACAGATGTTCAAGGACCAAGCTTTTGATGAATATTCTAAAACAAGTCATATATTAACTTTTTGCTTTTGGTTCTTCAGGTAGAGTTAAGACATAATAAGGTGACTGAGGACAGTTGAAGTAAGTTCATTTTTAAAACTTCAGGTTCTTTTGGGCTTATTTGCTGAAGGAATTAATCCACAGTTTTCTCTTGGTTTGAAAGCTCTTCCAATTGGCAGTAATATGTACTTTTTAATATTGAGCATTTAATGTTTGCACAGGAGGTTTTAATTTGAAAATTCATGACAGCTGCTAAGACAGTTTCTAAGCAGTTAAGTGAAGGTTTCATGGCTGAGGGTCCAAACTGAAGAATAAAAGAGCATTTTTTTTTTCTTTTACTCCTTACTCCAGGGTAAGTAAGCAGCAAGAATTGGCAAGGTTAACAAGTTGCTGGAGTTTGAGCTACCTGGTTTGCATTTGTTTAGCACAAAGTACACATAACATGGTTTAAGGTTTTTCTTAATGACTCATGGTCATTTTTATAAGCATCAGTTATTTCACTGTTGAAATAAAATGATGCACTTAAAGATGTGGAGGCTGAGTTCTGGTGGCTTGTAACTTTTTTATGTCAAGGACACTTGAGTTCCAAAACCTGTGGAATCTCTCCCACAGAAAAAGCGAGTTGCACCGAAATTTGCATGTCATTTCCGGGTTTGGATGAATACCTTTAAGTGCATCCTGGGATTTCAGTTTAGCATTTAAATTCTGGTGACTTCTTTTTATGATTTCTCTCTGATCCTTTTACATCCCTGTTAACCATGTATTGTAGTTAAAATGCCTGTCTAGAACAGTCATTTTTCTGCTTATTGGTCACTGGCTTGAAAATCAGATAAGCATGTTAGAAGTTTTTATAACTTAGTGTGCACTGGCCCCAAGTAGGAGCCTCAGGGGTTTTCCTTTGAGAAAAATTCATGGGTTTCTTGGCCTTTATTTAAGTTGTTTAGAGCACCACCACCACCACCCCGCCCCTCCCTCTCACCCCCTTACTGCCAGTCTGTTGATTTATAGCAGGGATCAGTAAACTTTTTTAGTAAAGGGCCAGATAGCAAATATTTTAGGCTCTGTGGGCCTGACGTCTCTATTACAGCTGTTCAGTTCTGCCATTGTTGCGAAAGCAATCAGTGGACAAGAGGTAAATGAATGAACGTGGCTGTCTCCCAATAAAACTTTATTTACAGACAGTGAAGTTTGATATAATTTTCAGGTGTTCTGAAATGTTCTTTTGATGCCCTCTCCCCAAACCATTTAAATATGTAAAAAACATTCTTAGGGGCTGGACAAAAAAAGACATGGACCCCTGATCTATAGTCATGCAGCCTTACCATACTATATGGACTTATAGTATATACCTGTAGTACAGTGTAGTGATAACAGCATCACCTAGTCACCAGATTGTTTCTGCTGGGGCTGAATTCCCTTTCTGATAGGAATCTGCAGTAGCAAGTTGAAATCAGAAGTTTGTTTGATAAATATGGAGGGAGTTGGCTAGTCTGAGGGCTGTGGCTCTTAACTCTTTGATTCCTAGATCCCCTTTGAGGCTAGGATGTGTAATACAGGACCCTGTGTACCTAGGAAAGCACAGCTAGGGAGTCACACCCTCCAAGGGGACCAGGCCAAGAAGGGTATACATTTATAACCTGGGGATATACATTATAACCTGGGAATATCTCCAGAGGGAGATACATCCAGAGGAAGATAATCTCTCTCCGAGTAGGGTGTATGTGTCACCGATCAGAAGTTAATGCCAGCTGCTCAGAGGACTCACACCCCTGTGATAGTGTCCAGGGAACTACGGGCACACTCTCTTTCCAGCTCTACCTTTCGTAGGCTCCACCGGGCAAAATGGCATCTGCAGCCACATTCACATCAGCTTCCAGGAAACCGTGTTTTCAAGTTCCAAGTTAACAGACTGTTACTTAGTACATTTTAGTCGTCGGCTCCCTGGTAACATGTAGTCCATGGCCTTAATCTTTGAGATGACCTCTTTCTAAATCGCAGGAGGTGTCCAGGAGCGGGAAGCCTGTGGTTCAGGCGCTGGGAGGAGGGTGGATGGCACAGGAGGGCCACCCATCTCGGGAACGGGTCTTTGGTTCAGCCACTGGCTTTGCCCTAGACCTACCTACCCGTGTGTCCCCGCTCACGCTGCTTAACCTCTTTTTAAAGTCGGGACAGGTAAATTATCTCTAAAATGTTTTCTAGTGCCGCAATTATGATTTTATGGGTTTCTTTGGGGGAGGGTTTCCTGTAGACACAATCCATGAAAAGGGTGAGACTCTTCGGCTTTCGCCTCGGAGAATACTTTCCAGACCTTGTTGCTAGGCTTTGAGACTGTCTTCCGTTTCCATGACCATAATAACGAAACTTGTACAATTGTGATGAAATGTTTGTTTTCATACGTAATTCAGCTGATGTGTAAATGCAGTTTTAAGTGTGCCATCTTGGTCTTCTAATGTACAACACCGGGAGTCTGAGTTTTTTTTTAAACAGTACTTTAACAATTTTTGGTGACTTAACATTGTTAGTGGTAACTGATCGTTTCTGACAAGCGGCTATAATCAGGGAACAAAGTTCCTCAAAACAGCTGCATCTCAATCTGTGCGCAGTGTAATTGTCATTAACTGGTTGAGTCTGGTTTCTGCAGAAGCTGCTTTGTATATCCTGTATAAGAACATCTGGTTTGAGCATTTAAAAATCTCTTAAAATTACGCTTTATCACTTGGCATTTATTGGCTTATTCTTCCAAGGGTAGAATAAGGGGTTGTAGACTCCTTTTCATCCTTATCCTTACCTTGGTTCATTCAGAATTATCTCCTGCTAGCTAAGTTACACTTAGTATTTTCTAAAGTGTTATTCTTCAATGAAGTTTTAGAGTCTGATCTGAAGATGTGCTTGTGTGTGTGTTATAAATGAGAATTTGGTTCAGAGATCCCAAGAAGATATTCTGAAGAGTTTGGTCTTACGTTAGTTTTTTCTGGTAAATTGTCAAAAGAAAAGTGTGAAAAGAGGACCTATAGGGCAAATAGGCTTTGTTTTTCATTTGAATTCTGACTAATAGCAATGTGTTAAGGAGGATTCTGAAGTCACGCCTGGGTTTGCGGTGGGGGCGGGGGAGGGGGGGTGGAGAGTGACCTAATTTATTAACCATGCCTGCCTGCAATGGGTAGAGGAAATGGTGTGTTTGGTAACCATCTCTGGAATGTAGCTTTTTTTTTTTTTTACTTTTTTTTCCCAAAATAGTACTGCTCTTAAAGTGAATAGGAAGTTGAGTATTTATTCTTTAAAGGTAGTTTAAACCCTAGTTTTCCTGTCTGGCTTAGTTTTTCTAATTGCATATGTTTTTAGTGACCTGCTACTGGCACTGGATATTCTTATGTTTTGAAACCTTTACTTTTGAAGTAAATAGTGAATGAGTGATAGTAGCATTTTACAGCACTATCCTGTTACCTTTTCTGTTTCTTCCTCCTGTGCTATTTTATCAGGTATTTTGAAACAAGACAAGCCTTTGATACCCCATCTCGGGAAGGAGGTGGAATGTATATAGTTTATTGATGGTTGCTCATTTTAGGCTGGTGCCTGCCAGGGGCCAAGAAGTTGTGTTCCCAGCCTCTTCTATAATGTGAGGAGCAGGGAAGAAAGGTTTTGGGTTTTAAATCTTTACTATTATAAATAGCGTAGTACAGGATCATGGTAAAAAATTAAGAACATGTAAAAGGTCATAAAGGGAGGTAAAAGTTCCCAACCTATTCTGTTTCGAACACTTCAGTCACATTTCTCAGAGATAAACACTATTAACCTTAATGTTCTTCCAGAAATTTTCCCTGAGTATGCAAGCATCTGGTGTATATATTCTCTTCTCTCCTTTTTTATATGTAAATGGACTGATATTTCATCCCCCCCCCCCCCCCCACACACAGTTTGCTGGTGTTTCTTTCTTGATATGTCTTTGGGATCTTCCATATCTGAGCATATAGATCTAACAGAAAGGAATTTGGGGTAGATGGAAATAGGGATAGAAGCTCAGGATTGGAGGCCAACGTGCTTGATTGCTGTTATTGTTTGGGGTGAATTCATTTACTCTCATGTAAAGGGAAGTTAAAAAAGATACATTACAAATACAAGTGATTGGAGTGTTTTGTCATAACTGCTCTTTAGGTACTGACTCTAATTGAGTCATCAATTACAGAGACCTGGGAAGGGTTTAATAGATTGTTTTAGGACTCATAAGCAGAGATTGGATTATTTATAAATTGCCAAATGGGAGCTGCCTAATTCATTCAGAACCACTCTTTCTTATAAATTCCTTAAAATCTTGAAAAATTGTTTTATTAACTTTTAAAGTCTGAGTTTAAAAATAATTTGTAAAGAATTTATGGTGAGCTAATGTGTTGTAGCACTTGGACTTTATTAGTAACTTTCATAGGAGTAAATCTTGCAGTTAAGATTATCTGGTCAGTTCTTAAAATCTTTTCTTTTGGGAGAGGTGGTTGATTATTGCTAATATAAACTCTTTTCTGCTGAATATTTTCAAGTATGATGTCTTTGCAAAGGCTCTATAATAGCTTGGGCAGCATTTCTTTTTTATAAATGTGTTTAGTTTTTGGCTGCGTTGGGTCTTTGTTGCTGCGCGCGGGCTTTCTCTAGTGGCGAACGGGGGCTACTCTTCGTTGCGGTGCGCGGGCTTCTCGTGGCGGTGGCTTCTCTTGTTGCGGAGCACGGGCTCTAGGCGCACAGGCTTCAGTAGTTGTGGCTCAAGAGCTCAGTAGTTGTGGCTCGTGGGCTCTAGAGCGCAGGCTCAGTAGTTGTGGCGCACGGGCTTAGTTGCTCTGTGGCATGTGGGGTCTTCCCGGACCAGGGCTTGTACCCGTGTCCCCTGCATTGGCAGGTGGCTTCTTCACCACTGCGCCACCAGGGAAGCCCCCTTTAAACACATTTTGATGTACGACATTATAAAGGACACATTTTTAAAAGTTCCGTTTTTCTGGGTTGAAATATTTAGACAAGGTTAAAACTTTAACATTTAATATCTAAGCAGTTTGTCAGTTAAGTCAAATCTGTGACTATCTTTTTGACCAGATATAACCCTTTGGTTAAAGTGAGAAATCTGGGTTTGAGTTACAGTCACACTAGTATTTTTATGCTCTGAGCATATGAATTAGATAGTGTTGTCAATTTGAAAACTTACTATCTAGGCGATTAATGTTTGCTTTAAAAACTGAGGTAAGAAACCAGCTGGATTTCCTTCACATTCATTTAGGGATAGGAGATTACTGTGAAGTATAGGTCATTATTATATTTGGGTATTTTGTTGCCTTGGGTACTGTATACTTCATAGAAGACAAAAAGAAAGAAGACATTAAGGAAATGTAAATCATTTTTTTAGGGGAGGTAATAGTCTATGACCAATAACTTAGCAATAAAATTATCAGTTGCATAGTGTTTAGAAATAATATTTGAATTGTGTGAACTTAGCAAGCAGAACTGGCTCATTATAAAATACCTTTATCTTTATGTAAGACTACTTGGTGTCTGAAAATACATTCTTTAAAGTACATTTTTATATTATACATTTTCTAAATACACTTTAAAATGTAGTACATTTAAGTATTAGATCACTAACTTTGACAGAGAATGGAAGGGCACCTATAAATTTGAAAATAAAGTAGTGGAACTTACTCCAGTGAAAGGTCATTTAGATATTAAAGTGAAGCATTTTAAATTCCATAAAGCTGAGTGAACATAGGATACAGTTTATGTACAGGAACTCAGTCTTTCATCCTATAGGTTATTTTAACACATAGCTAATCCAATACATTGCATTAGGTAATACATAGAGAAGTAGTATGTAGAGGTCTTTAATTGAACTTTAATTGAATTGAAGTTCTAGAACTTCTTGAGAGTGAAATAAATAAGAATGAAAACAGAGTGGACAAAACTGATACTTTGAAGGAAAAAAACAGCCTTTCTGCATATAAACCATAAGATAATTAAAACCGCTAGGGTGTAGTCCTTATTGTAGCTGTAGAGTTTATGGCCTGATAAATGGTCCCTGTTCCACCACAGAGAGTAATTCTAGTGACTGGACAGTTTGTTTTCCTCACATCTGTCTTCTTCCTGGGAGTAGCATTGAACAGACATCCTCAGATTCTTAATCATCTTATTCCTTTGTAAAAGCTCTTCTGTCTTTGTCCTCCAGGCCACTTCCCATTCTTTCTTAGCTGGAGTCGCATGCCAGTCCTGCCTCCCTGGCACCACACCCAGGTCACTGAACTTGGTCCCTTACAAATTCCTGAACCACTTGGGGATGGGTTCCTTCAGCTAATGGCTGCTCTTAACTTAGTGCCTGCTGACTTCCCCCCTTCATTTCAGTCTGAGGAAACTTAAATTTGAAGGTTTTGAGGTACCTTGCTGTCTCACATACATATCCCATGTCCCACTATGATCCGTGAATCCTGTAACCTTTATAGTAGTTATCACACTGAGGCTACTTATCTACTTACTTGCTCACTGTATCTCCCTGTGGGCCATTCCGTATCTTGTTCACCATATTTCTGGCATCTAACTTGATACAGTTTTCATTGAATTAATATGTTAGCTAATCCACCACATTTTAACCCCTGCGACAGAAGAGGCTGCAGGAAGAGTGATCTGCGTGTAGGATGTTACCTGTGCTTCCTGAGGAGATGGTGCTCTGAGCAGCTGCCACTCGTGCCTGGTTGTCTTGGCATGTCCCTCCGTGCTGCCAAAGGATTGTCTCTTGACTGATGCAGCCAGCGTCTTTGGCCAGTGACTTCCTCTTACTTGGTCTTTCCAGGCAATGTTCTGATTATAATCAGGCTTCCTAGGTAATCTTTCGCTTTTTGGGCAAAGTCCCAAATGCCCAATAATTAGTGTTTTGTCTGCCTAGCTGTTATGCTCCTCATGGCAAATGGACACTCCGGGCTCCTATAAATTGCATCACTTTGAGCCAGTTTTGATGAAATCAGACAGGATGTCAGGACAAGCCCTATTGAGGACTGGACCCAGAGTTCTGGGGGTATCTTTTGTAGCTGCCCTTTGAAGTCTTGTTTTGCTCAAGACCTCTCTCTGTGATGTCTTTATTTCACATTTAATTCGAGAGAATCTCTTTTCTGGAACTTACTATAACCTTTTAGAGACACGTATATAGAACATTTAAGTGATAATGCAAGGCAGGAGTTGATTGGCTGTTAAAGAAAATAGTACATTAAAAAGTAGGGTGAAAAAGTTCTAAAAGAAGGAAAAGTGTGAAATGAGTGGTATAGAATGTAAATGCTTTTAATTGGAATGGTTGACAGGGTACTTAGTGACTTTGAGCTGTGCCCTGGAGAAGAGGTGGGATTGGGATGGATGGGGGCGGGGGAGGAAAGGGCCAAAGGACCACCATCAGCAGAGACTGAGGATGGAAAGAAGAGGCGTTTTCAAGGATAGAAGCCAGGCAAACTGGTTACAGGGGCTTGTTAGGAGAGATGTTTGGGTAGAGCAGGGAGGGGCCAGGTGGTGGAAAACCTCTGAGTTTCTGGCTGGACCCATTTGCAGTGTGGAATGGAGGGAGAGATTGGCATAGGGAACAGCTCGATGAGGTCACCTCGTAGGATGGTTTAATTTGTTGTAACAATTGGAAGGGGTAAAAAATTGTGGGCATGGAGAACGGAAGGGTGGTGCCTAAAGTAATCTTCGGTATAGGTGGCTGAAGACCTCGTGGGGCAGTAGGGGGACTGGAAAGGGTCATACGTTATGAAATGACAAGCCTTGGCAATTGAATAGAAAGGTAAGAAGGGATGTATATTAGTAAATAAATGAGCAAATAGCAAGATTCTGAACGTGAAGTTGCCGCACAGAGGAATATGCTAGGTTATATGTATGTTAAGTATTACAGCGTTTTGCCCAAAATGTGCTGCTTCTTGTTACCTCCCCTTTGCTCTTCAGGACTCCGGCTCAGAATCTTTCCGACTCAGTCAAGCTGTGTTTCTGTAGAGTCTTGTGTTTACCACTGTCGAGCACTAAGCATACTGAATTCCTGTGGACTTGTCTGTCTTCTCTGCTAGACCAGGAACTCCATAAGATCAGGGATAGTCATTTTGCTCCAGCGCCTCCTAATATATTAGGTATTCAGATGTTCGTGGGATGCATTATATATGCTGTTAGATTTTCTTGCTGCTTTCTCTGGAGTGTTGCAAGTAGCCCTTTTAATTGATTATTACTGATCCTACTACCACCTAGATAATAATCAGTGATTGCCCTAAATGATGCTAAGGGCCCTCTGCTTTCTCTCACTGGCTTTCATTGGACAGATGTTTGCAGCATGCAGCCGCTGTAGTGTCTGTCTTAAAGACAGTAACGTGTGTGTACTTGGATTTCGTGGTGGAGTAAGTAACCCCAGGTGAGGTACATCAGGCTGATGTCAAGGATTAAGTACGTCAGAGCCCCAGAGGAGGCGACTCTGGCGTGTGCTCACCCCGTTCCTGTACCAGGTTCCCTGGAGAAGTACAGCACAGCATTCTCAACCTTCTTTACTCAAGCAAGATCTCTTAGGGCTGGTGAAAACGGAATTTATGGGAACAAAAGTACTATTTTTACTCCTCTTGCGTAATTCTGCATGAGAGTATGTGTGTGTGTTTAGGAACATTCTACTTTGGTCAACGCTTGCATCCCGCATACAGTGACGGAAGCGCGTGCTTTCTCTGGGAAACTGTGTATGAAAGCTAGCAGGAAAACATTTTGATTTTAAAAGACTCTCCGTTTTCCAAACTCTTCCCTTTAGGTAGACGTTAGCTGTCCAAGTCAATGAAGCTGTGACTCACAGTTCTTACACCCGCTCCTCAGGTGGGAACTGCATTCTTCTTGCCCTGCTGCTTCACGCTGTTAACTTTTAAGGAATTCCTCTTCCGGTAGCACCTTCCTTTTCTTTTCTTCTTGTTGGAAAGCTCTCTTGTAATGTAGGCCCTAGGGAGCTGAGGCTGAAGCGCTTGCTGGGAACGAGTGGTCTTCGCCTTTCCGTCCCCTCCTTGTGCATCCTGACAGGTCCGGAGTGGGAGCAGGGTGCCTTCTAGGAGGCTGGAGGAGGGTTCGGCTGTCAGCAGTTGGTGTTTTGGCACATGGTGACAGGGCGGGGAAGATAATCCTTTCAAGAGGGGAGGGGGCCACCGGAGTGTGTTGTCTGCGGAAGTTTTTCCGGGGGTGGGCCTGCCCCAGGCCGAGTTGTAGGTTGCTGGGTGTCAGAGTTAGGGGTGAACGGGGCTCTGCAGCAAAGCCGGGGAGGGGCAGTGAGGGTGGACTTTAGGACTGTGACCCCGCCCATGACCCGAGTGAGGACTCACGCCCCGGGCTTCCTTGTGGAAGTTCTTTTAATGGTTTTGGAAGGATCATTTGGTAAAAACACACAAACTTTAACTGGTGAGTGTCTCAGAAAGAAAATATAAAATAGAGATTAGGAGCCTGCATATTTGAGAGAATCATACAGGTCTGTTTTGTAGGTGGGAGCAGACTGCAAAATGGGGTGCTTTCTGCCTTTTTGACTTCAGCTTTACAGTTCCACTTAGAGTGTACCTTTGGGTTTTTAATTTCCGACTTGCTGTAGAACAGTTTCTGTCTTGTTTCGAGCACGGTGGTTCTCCACATTGTTTTCCCACACCATTCCTGTGTGCCACACTCTTAGAAGCTCATCGCATTTAATGCTGTGATTCCCAATGAGGGAGAGGTTGGGATATACTTTTTTGAGGGGCTGGATGGGTAGGGAATGGATGACCAACCATACTTTGACTTGGAAAGCCCTCCTTCCTCATTGGGAGTCACTGATCTGGCAGTAAGATCAGGGCCCTAAAGATGTCGAGGTGATCCGTAGTTTTAGTTTGGAAGAGCTTTTCGGATTTGTTTAGAAAGCTGCCCTGTGTGAATATAACCTCGAGTTCACCTGTGTAAGTTCAGTGAGTGGCCGTTCAATCTCGGTGCACTGCCCTCGTTCCTAAATGCAGGCTTTCTCTATCCTGTGGTGCTGGAGGCCTGTTACCACCTGGCAGGCGTTGGCAAGGTGGGCTGGGTGTCTGCACAAACTTCTTTCTTAGTTTGGCTGAGTTAGGTTGGACAAGGCCTGTAAGGAGCTGGGGTGAAGGGTAGTGAAATTGGATTTGCGATTAGAAGTTCCCTGCTCACAATGTGACCTTGGGTAAGTGGCCGCTTAAGCCTGAGTTTCCTAATGAGTGAAGGGGAGGGTTCTGGATCCCAATGGATCACTGAGGGGTTGGAGATGACCAGAGGATACATTTGCATTCCCAGTTGTCCCGTTGGTTTTGTTCCTAGGACTCCAGGTACTCAGCTTTTAGGCTGCTTTTAGCAAAATTTGCCCGAGAAGCATCACCGTGCCCAGAGCAGCGTAAATATTCACACGTCCCGGCACAGCCCCGTCCCCACGCGTACGCACACGCGTAAAATACGAATCTGCCTGTGGTGAGGAAGCCCTGTGCTCATTGCCAGGGGTTTGTTCCTGCAGAGCTCGCTGCCAGTCCCCTAAAGAGACTCCTGGAGTAGTCGTAGTGATAATGTCACAGGAACAAGAGAGAAGGCCTGGCACCTTGGGGAGACCTGCTGATGTGTGACTTCTCCACCCCTCCCCCTCCTTTTTGAACCTGTTCTGTTAATAATTGCACCTAATTATGTATCTTTGGTCTTTCTACTGCTTACGATTCAAACGCTACTTAAAGCCGATTGTTTGCTTTTGTGTGCTGTGAATCCTGGGCTGCCATCTGAAGCACAACTTGATGATTGTGTATTATCATCTTGGGTTAAGTGCTGTCTCATTGCCTTGCAGGCTGCCTGCTGTTTCCCGGGGAGATCATGAAACGAGGTCGCCTTCCCAGCAGCAGTGAGGATTCTGACGACAATGGCAGTAAGTCCTGCTTTGTTGTTCTTGGAACCTACCAGGGTTTGGGTCAGTGTAAAAACATGGTTCTTTAATGTAATGCTTTAAATAGCCGAGGCCCTTCGAATATCAGGGAGGTCAGCGAAGAGCTGAGGCCTGAGAAACACATCTGAGTGTGATACTGCAGGTCTGTAACCAAATCTTCCTGGGTAAGGTTGACTGCAGGCAGGCATTCCTCAGGCTTCCCGTTTGTTTTCCAGAGATGGATAATCCAGTTTCAAGAGTCACTGGTGTGTCTGTTTTTCCTAAACATCATTTACAGCACTTCACAGTTGCCCTTTATGAAAAGGGAACTTAATCGAAGCCAGTTAATTATTAACTAGTCCAGCCCCCGATACAAAGGGAGATTGAGGACTGCCTAGTGTGATGTGAAAATATTAAGTACACGAGTCAGCGGCCTTCAGTTGATTTGAACATGCCTGTATTTAATAATACTACTGTATGCATCTCAGCTCTCTGGCATCCTCGTGTTTTCACAGCACAGCTGAGAACCAGAAGTTAGTCGGCTTCCAGGCGGGCAAAATAAATGTCACGCAGCGTCTGTGTGATGGGAAGCTCACAGACGGTCCGGGGAAGAGCTCCCTTCAGATAACAAGGAAATTTTGTACCTAGCACGGTGCCTGAGCTCTGGCCCGTTATCTTATGTTTTATATTACAGATCAAATTTGGGAAACCTTGAAAGAACGCTCGCTCTGCTGAGTGATGGGAAAAGTATTGGGCCCGCTTTCAAGGAACTCTGTCTTTGGCACATATAAGATTGAGCTCCGGTGGAAAGTCATCAGGGCAGTCGGAGATGCCTTTTTGATGCACTGTGGAAATGTATATATGTAGACACAAACTCAGGAGGGGGAGGGCAAGGGAAACCTACAGAGGAGATAAAAGTTGGGCAGGTCCTGAAGGCTGAAATCGTTCTAGGCAAACAGGGTTGTCTTTCGGCGCTCCAAGTTTTCGGCAGATTAAAAGTGGCAAATTAGAAAGCAAAGCTTTGCTGTAGGTGGCCACACTGACAGCCACCGGAAACATTAAAAACAGAAGAACTCAAACACAGCAGTTTGACTGGAGCGTTGGGTGCAGGCATGGAGCAGTGGGAAGGAGAACTGGTGGTGATGGGTGGGTGTTGGGTGTCGGGGGTACCTGCGAAGTAAGCTGAGACCGGAGGACGGTGAAGGGCTGGGAGCTCTTGGGACAGATGGTGGGAGCTAATGTTTGGCATGAGGGAGGAGTGAGCTGGGTAAGCACTCCAGAGAGAGGGGCGTTCCTTCTGTTTCAGGGAGCGGTATTAAGGGGCTGTACCCCGTCTGTGGGAGCCTTCGGGAACCCTGAACTTCTTAGCGCTTATCTATTCACGGCCCTCAGTACCTGTTTTCTTCTACTTACTTAGGCTCTTTACTCCTTGAGGCAAAAACATGCTTAGGTATTTCTTTTCTGCCCCCTGTGGTGCCTGTCAAAGTGTCCTCTGGAGTTATAAGCACTCAATAAACGCTTGCTGTTAGCTCGTGTACACAATTTGTCCTGCAGCAATTAAAAAAGAAAACAACTTGCTTTTTAAGTTCAGAATTAATCAGAAGAAGGGTTCATGAGTTATGTCCGTGTACTAATAGTGCCTGGTAAGAGGCTCAGAGTCCTGTTTTCCTCTGATTTTGGTTGAGGAGCCGGTCCATGCTCACTTCGTTGACTCTCAGCACTGCCTCATATCCACTTTGGGAGAGCTGGGTTAGAAAAGGTTCTCCTGGAATGTTCTCTCAGACTTAGACTCTTCCCCTTTCTGGACTAGAGGGTGTGCATTCTTGACGTCTCTGTGTGTGTCTAAATGTAATCCAGTGACGTTGGATTAGGGCCAACCGTTTTCATTTAAACGCCAATTTAAAGGCTTTATGTCCAAATACAGTCACATTCTGAGGTATTGGGGGGTTAGGCTTCAACACATGAAATTTTGGGGGACACAGTTCAGCCCATAACAGCCCTAGAAGACCAAACGCTTCATCTAAACCTATATTTCCACCCAGAACTCTAGGGGAAGAGAGTACCCAAAGTCCCCACCAAAAGTCTATCCATCAGGTCATCTTCCTGGTAATGTGCCTTTTTCGTCCTCCAGCTAATATGCCTGTGTGTGTGCTGGCCTCCCTGAAGAAGGCAGGGATGGAGGACTAAGGTAAATACCTACAGGGTACAACCTGGGTTTTGTTCTACCCCAGGCTACACATGGAAATAGAGTGGCGGTGGTAGAGGATGAGGGTGCTAGCTGCTAGTGGAAAGGAGGCAAGCTGGCTGTGTCCTATAGTTGATTCAGTGTGAAGCGAGTGGTGACACTTCATGGCTGTGCTGTCTGTCCAGGCCTAGTGATTTGGTCATTACGGTGGATGATGGTCGTGGTAAACAGCTCTCATTAAGACCCCTAGAATGCCAAGCCGTACGAACACACGTACATTACCTGCGCCATGGGACACACTCTCCGCCCTTTCTGAGGGCAGCTGCTACCCAGAGTGGGCTTCTGCCACCAGCCTGCCTGTTTGCACTGGAGCCCATCCCCTTGTGTAGGCACGTGGTGGGTGTGGGTAGGTGCCTTCTGCCCCTGCAGTCAGGTGCACAGAACTGAGCCTGCCCTTAGCTGAGTCTGAGTACTTGGCAGCCCTGCTTGTGAGATGGGCGGTCCGTGCAGTGGCCTCTCCCCAGCCTTTCCAGCCTGCAGTCCCGACGGAAGTTTGGCAGCAGCTCCTGGCCCAATGCAGAGCATGTCAAAGTGGAGAAGAGGCAGCTGCGGACGTCAGCTTGGGGCCCCAGCACCAGCCACGGTCACGGCTAGGCCCCGCTGGCCTCCTGGGCTGGATGGAGCCCTTTGCTTTGATTTCTGGCCTGGTCCAGGGGAATACCCGTGTGGTATTTACAGTTGGGGATGGACCGGCATTTTCTGTGCCAGTGCAAGCCCTCATCCAGCTGCAGTCATAGCTGTTGAAGCCTTTCTCCAGGTGCCCTGGACTGCCAGCCTTGGCAGTTGGATGAAGTAGCACTGGGGTGTTTGCAGGCTGTGTCTGTAATTGCTGGGCTCCTGGGACTGGGTGGCTCAGCCAGTCTCTGAAGTTATGCATTGTGCCAGGGTGTGGCCCGGGGAAACGAGCACTTTATTTCCTGCTTCCCAGTCCATGGTCCTCTGTGTTAGGGGTTTTGGCAAATGTGGCGGTGGGTCCATCCAGCCTGCGGGGAAGAGGAAGGAGCTGGAGGTTGAATCGGTCGTTGCTATATTTGGTGTTTCCATCCAGCCTGCGGGGAAGAGGAAGGAGCTGGAGGTTGAATCGGTCATCATTGGCCAATAATTTTATCAGTCATGCCTCGGTAATGAAGCCTCTGTAAAAACCCGAAAGGACAGAGGTCGGAGAGCTTCCAGATGGCGAGCGCGTGGTGACTGGGAGAGAACGGTGCACGCCGAGAGGGCGTGGAAGCTCTGTGCCCTTTCCCCATGCCTTGTCCTACGTATCTCTTCATTTGGCTGTTGACTCATATCCTTCAATATCCTCTTAGAGTTAAGTTGGTGATCTAGTCAGTAACATGTTTCTCTGAGTTCTGTGAGCCGCTCTAACAAAGTAGTTGAACCCGAGGAGAGGGGCTCATGGGAACCTCTGCCAGTCAGAAGCACGGGTAATAACCTGGGCTTGGCAACTGGCATCTGAAGTGGAAGTTGGTCTCATGGGACTGGGTCTGGAATCTATTTCTATCTCCGAGTCAGAATTGAGTTGAATTCCTGGACACGCCGCTGGCGTCTGACAGTTGCTCGTTGGTGTGGGGAAGCTTCCACAAGCACGTGTTGGAATTGGGTCTGGGAACCATTGTCACCTGCCTAATGCCCTAAATTTCAGGGCTGTGTTGACCTCCCCGTGGGAAGGCCTGGCGTGTGGCAAGGGGTTCCGGGGCCAGGCACCTTGTGAGGGCCCTGCCTGGTCTCCCGGTTTTTCACACCTGCGCTGACCCTGAAACACTTCTGTCTTCTCCGGTTATCCAGCCAGCTTCTGCTCCATCACTGGTGATAACGAAGGCACAGAGAATAGCTGAGTAAAATTCAAACCTACTAATTCTGCACTTAGTAATGCAGGTCGATGAGTGGCAAACATGAAGTTTTGTGAGGACTTCTGTTTTTCTGGGCTCTCTCCAGCTTACAGATAGAAAATGAAGAAAGACCAGAATTTTTAGTGGGTGAAACGTGCTCTCTGCTTTGGACCCTTTATGTTACATTTTTTAATAACTTGCTGTCATGTTTTTGGTTTGGCTGTGCTTGGTTTCCTTCATGGCAAGTCTCTGGAGGCTTCTTGGAGGTATCTCTTTTGCATAAAAGTTAACTCTGCTTCCACTTCTCTTTCTGTTTGACTGTACCTTTAATTTGCTCCTTTCCCCGCTTCAGTTGCATCCTGTGATACCGCAGAGTTGTGTAGGAATTCTTGAAATGTGGAATTTTCGGCTCAAGTACTACAGAACGTGGGCTGTACCCGTGTCTCCTCCAGGCACATGGAGATGGCTTTACCCCTTTTCAAACCCGACTTGTGGCTTGTCCTTGACATGGGTGGGCAGAGCATCATCTTGGGCTTGAGGAGTAACTAGCACAGCATGATCCGGTCTGTGGACTTGGACTTAACAGAAGGGCCGGGTGACCATGAAACATTGTGTCAGTTGGTCAAAGGCCCAAGTATGTTGAAACATTCCTGGGCCAGTTCTCTTAAGGTACCCATTAAGCTTTGTTTTTTGGAAGGTGGAAGTGAGTTGGACGGTTAGAGCTAAGCCATGCTGGGATGGAAGGGCTGGGCTGTGAGAGACGTGGAGTCAGACCCTGATAGAAACAGCAGTGGTGTGAGAGGCTTGTCTTCTATCATGCGGTTCAAGCAAGTAGAACTACATTACATTTGTTTTCTTCTTTCGGATAGGACTTTGCATAGCACCACTTTACTGGCACAGGGCTGGCCTGGCCTTGCTCCCTCCAGTCTGCTCTGCTGTGGTGACACCAGCTGGCCTGCAGGGCTCCACACTTGCCGGTCCCCGAGCACCTTCCTTTGTTAAGCTGGTTTAACACTCCTGAAGACACCAGAGTAGTGTTTAGCATCTAGAGGCGGGGTCTGAGACACAGGAGATTCGCCATTTGGTCAGTGGTGAGGTTCTTTTGTAGTTTGCATTTGTGGTGACGTGAGCAGCCACCCAGGCTGCCACTCATTCTCATTTCTGAACCTTTCATGCACTGCACCACCTGGGAGGCTTAACACACACGAACTACCAAATGTCGGAGGTGTGTGCAATATGTATTAGATTTGCTCTTGAGGTTTTCTTCCTTATTTTAGATCTAGGGCAAGACAGCGTGACTATTTTTAATATTTCAAAGGAGAGTGTTCGAGATAAATGCATAATAGCACCAGAAGGCAGGGTTCATAACGCAGTGCACACACAGGAGCCACGCTCACAATGCTGCGACCTGTGAGCCTTCTGTAACTTTTAGTATTCCCCCCACCTTTCTGTTTTAAGGGAAGTTGGGGATAGTAAAACAAAGCAAGGGTTTATTTTCTGTTAATTCTTCTCAGTGTTTCATGGAGATTAATTGTTGATACTCAAACAGCGTATATGTCAAGAATTTAAAAGTCACGTACACTTGTCACTAGAGCAGACTTAACTTTAGGTAGTAATATCTTGTGTGTGGGCAATAAGATAATTTTAGATATTATTGCCAAATTTTTAGAGTTCCTAACTTCTCCTGAAAGCAACGAGAAAATAAAACAAAATTTTACTTGCCATATTCTTTTTGTTTTTTTTTTTTTTTTTTGCGGTACGCGGGCCTCTCTCCCGTTGCGGAGCACAGGCTCCGGACGCGCAGGCTCAGCGGCCATGGCTCACGGGCCCAGCCGCTCCGCGGCATGTGGGATCCTCCCGGACCGGGGCACGAACCCGTATCCCCCGCATCGGCAGGCGGACTCCCAGGGAAGCTCTATTTGCCATATTCTTAATTTAGCTTGTCATTAAATGTTAGCATTCTGAAAACAACAAAATGCAGCACCAGCCCAGCATAATCTTAGCACGTGGTTTTTAAGAACTAACAAGTGGCCAGTGTTTTACTATAGTGTAAATCAGAATCTGCCAGTCCTTTTGGTGTTTGAAATACTCTTAATTTCTGGCTTAAAATTCTTTTTCCTCCAACATACTTTCAAAAAAAATGTTCTGTGACATAACTTTTTAAAATTAAAATGGGTGCGAATTATTTTTGCTTGGATCGTGTTCTGGGGAAGTATCCAGAGGGAACATGGGTGAGGGAGGAGAACTGGCGTAGGAGTCAAGGCACTTTTCTTGGAGTCTCCTGTGGACTTGCCGTGGATGTCTTTGTAGATGGAGGTGTGTTCCAGTCGGGAAGCAGTGCCCCTGCCATGCTGTCTTTAAAGGCATTAGTGCTTTGTTTTCCATGGCCTCATCTTCCTCGAGATCAAAAGCATGACTTCTCATAGGTGAAACAGAGCCGCTTTCGGCTCTTGAGTTACAGTCCCAAACAACGACACTGTGTTCTGTTCACTTAAAGACGTTTTTTAAAAAATTGAGGATCTGCTGTGTGCACAGCACTGACTTAGGTATACTGTATGTTGTAAATAGTTACTACACAGTTTTAAAGTGAATTAGAAGGAGGAAATCACCATCAACAGCTGTCTGCTGCTGGATGTGGGAGGACCCAGCTTCTCACGGTTTAGCAGCAGAGTCTAGGTTTTACACACACGACTGTGCAGGGCAAAACGGAGCGCGTTCTGTTCCTTTACTGTTAGTGGACGGTAGAGACCATCACTTATTTCCTGCACACATTTAAGTTTGTACACTCTGATGCATTTTGACACGTTTACACCCATGAAACCATAAAACTCACGATAACCCTTCTCTCCCCACTGTCCCCAGTCAACCTCTGATCTACTTTCTGTCCCTATAGATTAGTTTATATTTTCCAGAGTTTTATATAAATGGAATAATACAGTGCATACTCTTTTTATCTTTTCACTCCACACAATTATTCCTGCATTCATATTTTCCAGAGTTTTATATAAATGGAATAATACAGTGCATACTCTTTTTATCTTTTCACTCCACACAATTATTCCTGCATTCGTCCGTGTTGTGTGTATCAGCAGCTCGTTCTTTTCTGTTGCTGGGTAGTATCCCGTGGTATGGACATGCCGCTGTTTGTTTATTCATTCACTCTGTCAGTGGATGCTTGGGTGGTTCTATAAATAAGCTAAGAACATTCCTTATGCCAGTGATAATTTAAACTTAGCTTTCCCCCCAGTCTTTCCCTTTCTGCAAAGTGAGCTTAATAAGATTAATTTTTCTCTTCCTCTTTTTGCATTAGGCAAATTAAAAGGAAGAGGAACAGACTTTCTGGGTGGACCAGAATTTCTCTTGGGTAATACCATCAGATACCAGATTTGTGGCTTTTTTGAATATCTGTTTTTAAAAGCAGGCAACATTTTTCAAGAATATAGAAGCAGCCCTGGAAAAAGTTTCTAAATGATTGCAATTACTTGGATGGGTCCTGTGCCAGCAAAGCTGCAAGCTTCCTGGCAACCCTGGAAACCACCCTGGAGGGATCCTGACCCAAAAGGAGGCAAAAGAGTGTCATAAAACTTAAGAATGCATGAATTTGTTGTTGCTGCTCTAACTCTGAAAGTGTTCGCCGTGAGCGCTTGTGTCCCCGGACCCCATGTTAGTCATTGAAGTACAGGGATGGAATGGCTTAAAATTTCTTGTCATTTATAACCCTGTACCTAGTGATTCACAGTAAAGGGGGCATCCCTGTCTGCCCTGCACCTCTTCGCCCTCCCTGAGCCCCGGGGCTGTCCCGTCTACAATTGTCTTGTGCTTCCCCCCCCCCCCCCCCCCCCCCCCGTCTCTTCTTACCGCCTGTGGGCTGGCCAGACCATGGCCTGCAGGACCGGACGGTGGAGGAGAGGCCTGTCTGGAGACATGAGCTGCTCAGCTGCCTTCCTCATCAGGTTCCTCATTCGGCTTCTGTCTTCCTTTTTCCAGTGGTGACCAGATTCAGAGCTTCCTACGAGTCAGGCTTAACCCAGTGTGCCCAGAGTATTTCTTTCAGTGTGGGTGTGAACTTTATTCTTGTTCATCTGGGAGTCTAAAGAGACATACTTAGGATTGTTTTTTAAAGAAGAATTTTCTAGACTGTTACTGAGCAGTGCGGTAGGGTCACCGATAGGAAATATAATTCTGCTGGCCTAGCAGCAGACCGTCAGTCAGTTGACCCAGTAAACAAGCCTCAGGACTGGCCATCAAGGGTCGTGCCCTTCCCTGTCAGAGGGAAGCTTGGCAATCCCCTTTAGTCTCTGTCATTGCAAATCTGATGATAGGCTTATGGGCAGAACCTACTTCCTAATGCCCCCAAGGTCTTAAGGATGCTTTGATTCTGTGTCCCTTGTCTCTGGACTCTATAGAGATAAGGGTTTCCTGTTTTGAGTGGCAAGTGATTTTACTGGTAGAATGGCAGTTCCCTCAGTTTTTAGCTTTTATTTGGGGCGGGGAGTTGTTAATTTCTGGGAAATGGTACAGTTTGTTCACCATGGAGGCAAGTTACTGGGAAGGTAGACAGGTGGTTAGGAGGGCTGTTTCAGATCTCTGGTGTCAGTACGGCACCCACGGACAAGAGGCGGTGGCAGAGGCAGAGAAGAGGAGCTGGGCTCTGAGCTGTTGGGCCGTGGAGTGGCTGTGTCCTGAGTGGAGAGAGACTAGAATGGCTCTCTGATTTCGGAATTCAGGTAGAGATGGTGGTGATATGCGTCAAAGTAGGAATTAGGAGAGCAGGTTTGAGTAGAATGTCTAGCCCAGTCGCTGTTGTGCTGGGGTTGACTGACCTCAGGAACTCCGTGGGCTTGACTGATGTCTGATCTGAAGGGTGAACGTGGACCTGCTGCCGGGGAGGGAGGTTAGTGTGGGGACGCAGGTCTCACAGTCTCCTGGGCCTGCCAGGTAAGACCATGGGCGTGGATGGGCGCTCCCCGGGGAGGGCACTGGAGCAAGAAGGTGAGAGAGCTCATGCGGGAGGGCAGGGACCCACAGTGGGGACACCAGGAAGGAGAATTGCCGCTGCGGCTGAGGGAGCGTCTCAGGCAGGGTGGAGACGGTGCTGCAGAGGGGTCTCAGGCGCGAAAGGAGCTCAGACTCGGTGGCAGTTGAGACATAGGTGGCCTGGTAGGGCTTCCAGTTTCCATGGCTTGGCGGGGGAAAGGCCCCACGACAGAGGATAAGAGCATCTTGTCCTCAGAGCTCAGAAGAGAGCTGACAGGCATTCTCTGGGAAAGGGGAGTAGGCAATTTTAAAGGTGATTTGGCCGGAGCACCTAGTCTACGGCGGGTCTGAGTTTCTCTTTTTTAGGGATTGCTAAGTTCTGTTGTGGAGTCAGACCTTTTGGGGCATGGCTTTAGGATTTAGCACAATGATGGTAGTGTTTAAAAAGTTACTGGAAATTAAGAGAGAAGCTTCTGAATTTATATTTACCAATGCAAGGCTTTGAACCTCTGAGGAAGTGCAGGCTTATGGGTGAAGGCTCTGCCTGCACGGTGTTCTTGAAAGGCCTCTCCCCCCATGAGTTGTACCTGTGACGCCGCAGCCCCGAACACAGTGTGTGCGGAGTGGTCTTGCTGGCCTGCTGTGGGAAGTGAGCGTTTAAATGAGCGATGGGGGTGGAGGAGCTCCAGGGGAGAGAGGAGAGCTCTGGCAGAGCATCGGGCCGTCTCCTGGGGTGGTGCTGAGGGGTGCCTTGCTGAGTCTGGTTAAAAAAAAGAACCCTGTGAACCCTCAGTGATTTGTGTACTTTTAATTTATTCCTATTCGGATATTTGTTTCTTTAGGCCTGTCAACTACTTGGTCACAGAATTCCAGATCCCAGCACAGGAGAAGTTCATGCTCCAGACATGAAGATCGAAAGCCTTCGGAGGTATTTCTTGAATGCTGGCGTGACTGTGCATGTCGTATGTGTGTGCGTGAGTACATATGGTTGACACACACACGCCTGGTTGGTTGATATTGGTGTCAGTCTGTGCATTCTTGGGCAAGTTACTTAACCTCTCTGTGCCTCAGTTTCCAAATCTGTAAGATGGGGATAATACAGGTGTTCACCTCGTAGGATTTTTGTGAGAATTAAGTGGGTTAATATGTAGAAGGTAAATCCTGCTCAGTGAATGTTAGCTATTATTAATTCTTTTAATTTTTTTTTTTTTCCTTCTCTGTTTCACCTTTGCTGGCTCCCAACAACTTTTCCTATGGCCTGGAGATCAGCATCTTCAGCTGCTGCCGGTCACTGCCAGCCTCAAGTTCGTTTTAGTCATGCATTTGTGGTTTGTTTGGCAAAACCCAGTGTAATTCTGGGATTCTGTTTAGGGGATTATGCTTAAGGCTTTCTCCCCTTCTTTTGAAATTTGTTTCTCACCTTACATTTCCCTGCTCCCTCACATTTTGTTATTATCTACCTATCTGTCATCTATCTATCCAAAATTGTTTTTGGGTGAGTTTCTTTGTGGCTTTTGTTGGTTAGGGGCCCCTCCCACTCCTGAGATCTGTGTTCTCTGAAAACCTTGGACTGGGCTCTGAGGATCTAAGTGATTGAAGAAAAGGCATTTTAATTGGTCACAGTGATTAGGTGAGCAGGTTATGGGGAAGAGAGTTTTCGGTCCAGCCCCTTGGTTTTGCACTGCCTCTTAGTGGGATGACTTCAAAGACAGCCTCATCCTGTAGCGACTGAGCAGAGGCCGCCATCCATGAGGAACTTCTTCGTCGGTAGCAGGGAAGCCGGGGGCGCTGTGTTGAGCGTAGGATTGTTTAGTTGTGGAATAACTTCCTCCACGAGGGAGTAGCGTATAATATACTTTAGAATTGTGCAGAACCATCCCAGGGGACACTTAAACATTAGATCAGATGCTCATGAGAAGGTGTCCGTTTTATCACCTTGATTTATTCCAGGCCTTTGTCCTTTTGAACCTGCAGCGCTGCCTTCCTTTCCTCTGGTTATCGGGAGTGACTCTGCTGCTCTTTTTTCTCTCTTTAATTCCCTCCACAACCCCCTCAACACCCTTCTGATGTCCACACCGCACTCCTGTTATTTCAGGGCAGGAGTACAGGGTGCTCCAACAGGGAGCTGATACCTGTGTGAGAGCAGCGGTGCCCCGGGTGCAGCTAGAAACCCCTCCCGGAGTCGGCACTGGCAAGTGTGGATGGCGCCAGTCTTGTCCCTGACCTGTGTTTTGTTGTTCCAGGGTTGTTGTTTTTTTTTTTTTTTTTTTTTTTTTTTGGATGGAGTGCTAAGGTGGAGCCCTGCTGGGGACTCAGGAGCTCACGTCCATGTGAGGGCATCTGTCTCAGTCCTTGACCGTCCTCGTCCAAGTCTCTGAGCGCAGGAACGTTGGGCTGCCTTTTCTCATTTTGTTGCTTCAGTCTGATTTTCCTCCTTGGGCAAAATCCCTTACTTATTACTTACCAGACTTAGCTGGAACGTGTTTTTAACTGATGTGCTTCCTGAAGGTGTAGATCTGTGACTTTGTTTGAAAGGACTTTTTGGGGGTCTGCAGGGCACGGCTGACAAAGTTAATGCTCCCCGGGGCGCGGGCGGGCGTCTGCCGCAGGGCTTGGTGCTGCAGGGGGGCCTGATCTTGTGCTTTTGTGGGGGGGTGCACATCCGGTTTCTTGCTTGTTACTGGGACTTTAGAGATGAGGAGTGGCAGACTGGGGGCAAGTCGGGCCCCAGACGGCCGGCTGGAGACGTGGCCCTCTTCCTCAGACACTGCCTCAGACTTCGTTACGGTGACGTTCATTTAAGTGATCACCAGCCCGAAAAGCCACCGGGAGAAACAAATACGGACCTATTAGCAGGCATATAGTGTGAACTGTGCTTGGTAGCACAAGAAAGAACTCCCTGTCCCAAGAAGAGAGAGTTCAGCATTGTGACTTGTGTAAACAGGGAGTGTAGCTTACAGATGCAGGCACGCTTGGTGCCAAATACAGCTTTGGGCCGGCGCTAATGCCAGGGTCAGAGCTTCCTCGTGCGGCCCTGGGACAGGAGTGGGCTGGGCTCCGGCCACCTCCCGCCCTGCCAGGAGGAGCGGGCACGCAGGGGCCACCTTGGTGCTGTTCCCCTCCTGGGCCCAGATGAGGCCTGAGGGGCGCTTTTGAGTCTTGTGCGTCTGTTTGTGGCAGGGTGAAGAGAGGCTGGTGGCTTGCTTGCTCTCTTCTTTCTTCCTCTCTTGTCTCCTCCCCTCCCTCCCTCCTCTCCTTTCCCCACAAATGCTGCTTTCCTAGTAGAAGTTATGCCCGGTGAAGGTGTGCAAACACATTCTTCACCAGCCCATTTTCTACCTTGCCTCCATTGGTGTGTTGTTGCTTCTCTCCCAGACGTTTCCATCCTGTACTCTGCCCGGCTCTAGCCAACCAGGACCCGCCCTCCCTGGACACCTTGCTGTTAAGCCCGGGTGCCTGGGCAGGCGGGAGGTGGGGAGAGGCAGTCTGAGTAGAGAAGAGGGGTCCCTGGTGGCTCTGGGTTTTGGCTTGGAGTTGTTACATGGTTAGTGGAGTTTTATTTCTTAAACATTTACAAGAAAGTCACCCTTGAGTGAAATATCTCCCTCCAGGGATTCTTTAGGCGCGTGTTTTCAGCAGCCTGCTTGGTGAATTGGGAGTTCTTAGAAGTTTTTCCGGGGACGGCAGCGAGGTTCCTGTGTTGCAGTAGCTGGTGCGGACGTCGCCATCTCTCGGAGCTGGCGAGGGAGGGAGGGCAGCGTGAGCTGCTGCCACCTCCGACCCTGAGCGAGGCCCAGGGCGTGGCAGGCCGAGGGGTTTCCTGTAATAGGTCAGACTGGTTCTCTGTTGAAACAGTGACCTTGTTACGTGGCAGCTCCATGGTTACCCTGCAGCTGCCAGTGCTCTGAGTAAGAATGCAAATATCCAGTGTCAGTGACCCTTTCTTTCCCTTTCCAGGTGTTTAGGACAGACCTGATCACTGCCATGAAGTTGCATGACTCCTACCAGCTGAACCCGGATGAGTACTATGTGCTGGCAGATCCCTGGAGGCAGGAGTGGGAGAAAGGGGTCCAGGTGCCGGTGAGCCCTGGGACCATCCCTCAGCCCGTGGCCAGGTAGACGTGCCCCAGGGCAGGGGTGCCGCCTCTCCCCTGACAGTTGCCTTTCTGCCCTGACAGCCGGGTGCCTGAGAGGAGCAGTGGTGTTTGGGTCAGCAGTGAGGCTTCTGGGGAAAGAGAAATGCAGTAGAAACACACCTCAGGTCCGAAGGTGGTGCTTTTAAGGGCCATGGGCCTCCGAACTTAACACTGCAGCCAATTGGGAAGGTGCCTCTCTCTTAGAGAGGAAGGTAAATTCCAAGGCTCCCTGGGAAGTGGCTGGCTGGGGGAGAGGGACATTTGGATGTTTGCACAGCTGCTTCCCCCCTCCCTCTGGAGGGCCGCTGTGCTGGAGAGAGGTGCCTGTCATCGGTTGGGTCCTGCCGTGGTCCCTCCACCTCTGGGGGAGGACGGGTGTGAGCAGTCCTGCCAGGTTCGGGTCCCGTGGGCGGGGAGCTTAGAGGAGGAGTGTGTCGATGTGTACTCCTCGCATGGGCTTTCTTTGGATTTACTTCTAACCACTCTTCTCCTTAGGGGTCTTGAGGGTCGGCTCTTTGCTGACCGGCTTCAGCGTGAAGCTGGGCCGGTTTTCTTGTTTCCTCTCCGGCCGGCTCCACTGGCCTTGAGGCTCCTCGCGGGGCGAGGGAGCTGAGTGCCCTCTGTGCTCAGCTGGCAGCCGGCTTTGCCGCCGCTGCGTGGTCAGTCACCTGCCTGCTTTGCGAAATGACCTCTTTCACCGTTGCCAAGTGTGAACTGAACTTACCCCTTGGCCCTCACCCACGTCCTGTCCCTCAGGCACCGGCGGTGGTCGAGTCTGGTTATTGTGTCTGGGATCTCTGTGACAAATGTCCCCATAAAGATGCAGGCTGAAATGACCGCTCTGATGCCTCCACAGGTCAGACTGCAGCCTGTGGAGTGGACGGAGTGTTTCACTGGGCTCTGTAGGAGAAACACGGTCTGGTTGCCTCAGGGTTGCCTCTGGGTTGCCTCTGGGGCACAGCACCGACTAGCTGTGCAGCACTGACGATCCCAATCCAGGGGTTAAGAGCCCAGCACAAGACGAGTAAACGCTGACACAGCTCATGGAAGTGTCAGCTAAAACCCTGCCCGTAGCTGAGTGAGACGAATAACTCCTTAACCGTGCCTGTCTCCGTGTCCTGTAGGTAAAGCCACCCTGGTAATCATAGGGCGATGGAAACACCTCGACGGCCTCTTTGGACAGCTGGGTGTTAACGCGAGCTGCCGGCACGCTGAGACGTGCAGGTGGAGGGCCGGTGGCCGTGTGGTGCTCCCCAGGCGCCTCACTCCCCGTCGGCAGTGGTCTGCCCTCTTCCTGCACTTGCTTTCGCGGGGCCCGGCACTTCTCCAGGCGTTCCCGGGGCGAGGGTGCACGTGCAGGAGCGGAGGGGACTTGCGCTCCTCCCTGGGTCCCCAGCTGTGCCGGGAGCATCCCGCCCGTGGCTGGGACTCTGGTTCTCAGACTGCTTAGTGATGGACAAGGTCTGAGTTCTAGAACCAGAGGTGACGGGTTTCTCCCCTTGGCTTCCCGGCCTTCTGCTGTGTGTGCCCTGCCATGCGGCTGCTCTGGCCGCCTCCGTGTCCCTGAGAACCCAGGGCTTGGTGGCCTCCAGCAGGGGCGGGCAGGCCTGGTTAGTGGAAAGGGATGTCATCTTTAACCCTTGACACTGCTGTCACAGCTGGTGGCTGGGCACGGCAGCGTCCTGGGAGGCCATGTGGGAGAGGCTGATTATGAAGACTTCTGCAGCGTTTTCACTTGCATCTCTTTCTATTTTAGGGGTTTTAACGACTCCTGCTTTGTTTTGTCAGCGGTGGCGTTAGGGTTTTAACTCTCTGAACCCGGCAGTGACCTAAGGTTTGGGGGTTGGAGGTGGAAGCTCACTTGGGGGCCTCCTGGCAGACTTCCTTTCTTGTGGCAGGAAGGGTGACCTGGCTGCCTCGTTTTCTTGTTAACCAGGGTCGTGTCTGAAGAGAAGTCCCTCATGTTCATCAGGCCCAAGAAATACATCGTCTCGTCGGGCTCTGAGCCTCCAGAGCTGGGCTACGTTGACATCCGGACGCTGGCCGACAGCGTGTGTCGTTACGACCTCAACGACATGGACGCTGCATGGCTGGAACTGACCAACGAGGAGTTCAAGGAGATGGGTGAGAGGCGGGGGCTCTGCTGCTTGGCTGTGGATGACGAGCGGCGAGTGCGTGAGGCCTGCGTTTCAGGGGCGAGGCTCCTCACCACTGGCGACGCCAGCTCCATCTCGGCCTCAGTCTGGTCTCGGGATCACGGGCTTTTTGCTGGAGATGCGCGTGTCCTGCTGCAGCAGGTGTGCTGAGAGGGACTCAGTCTGTGTGCATCTCGCGGACAGAGAGGTGGGATCGAGGAGGGGTGTCTTCCATGGGCAGGAAAGCGGGGGCTCCCAGTTCTGCCCTGCACCCCGCAACCCTGCCGGTTACCTCAAGAGAACTGAGGCCCAGAGAAATGCAGCGCTTCCCCGAGATCGCACAAGGGTCTGGTCCACAGTTTCCTGCTCCGGTGTTCCGTTTCTTCCCCCTCCGGCAGTGCTATTCGGATGCCGCCTTCTTCAGCCGTGGCCTGCAGTTTCTCACAGGAGACGCCACTCCAGCCAAAGCTCACCATTTTCCAAGCACGTCCCTCGTGTTCTCACCTCAGTGATTCCCCTTAGGTCCTTTTCCAAACCTGAGTGCTTTCTCCTCTCACCCGTCGATCTGTCCTGGCTTTCCTTTGGTGAAGCCCTACCTTAGCTGGGTGCCCTGCCCATTGCGATCTTTTCTACAAGTCAACCGTTCTTGTGTATGTACGGCTCAGAGGACCTCGTCTGCTTGCATCTCCTTGTGTCACGACCAGGATGACACTTGGATCTCGGCTCACACACCACTTCCGATTGCTAAGAGTTGCCTGAAAGTGTGGTGATGGCAAGTCAGGGAGACCACGTCTGGGCTTCCTGTGAGAGACGTGAGGCTTAATTAGCGTTGTGCTGTGTGTAGGTCAAGGTCGGGAAGTGGTGGCACAGGCTGTTTGTTTGCAGTCTAGCACATGGTAAATATCTACGGAGTGTTTCATGGCGGATTTCAAAGGCCTGAAGGGCTAAGACTTTGTTTCCTGTGGAAGCCTGGGCCTAGCACAGGGCCTGGCATGTGACAGATGCTGCCATGCATGCTGCTCCCCAGCCTTTGAATGGGAATGATGGTGTGGACTGAGCTGGGAAAGCTGTTACTCTGATATTTTGATAAAGTAGATTTCCTTTCTTTTGGTCCTTGGTTTTTAGGTATTAGTGGCCAGGATGTTAGCAGGCTAGGAGGTGGCAGTCTGTTCAGAAGTTTTCAGTGCTCTCTTGGAACTGAATACTATGTTTTAGCTTCATAGACTATAAAATTCTACTCTGTAAAGACAACTGTAACGCACTGGACTGACTGGGTGTCCTGTGTTAAGGCAGAAGGACAGACGGCTAGGGGCCGGGGGCTTCGGTGGATGGTCTACGTGGTGAGTGCTGGGCTTACTCATCAGACTGCAAGGCGGTGCTGAATACTTGGGCAGGATAAGCGATGCAGTTGTATAACATGTATAGAACGCATGCGGAAAGACGTTTGTCTTAGCTTTTATTGGCCTTTTTAATGGTAAAAATTAATTATAGGGCATAGGGCTGTATTTTCAGAGCCAGTGGTGTTTTCGGAACTGGTAGGAGGAATTGAGATGAAACCTCCTGGCCGCGCAGAAACGACCTCGTCATGAAATAAGGTTTGAGATGATAGGTGGCTTTTTTGATTGTGTGTTTAGGGCTTATCACAGTGTCAGCGCTAATGTGTGCTCCAAGTTTTCAAAAACTTGGAAGTGTTAATGAAATTTATGATAATGCATATAAGTTGTTGTTGGCCCTAATGACACTTCTGTTGTTTCTTGCCAGTTACATGTGTTTGAATATTTTTTACAAGCTGTTTTTTCTGTCCTGCATGAGTATTTTCATTGTAGGAAGTTTGGGATACGTCCACAGATGGAAGAAAATAAAAGTCTCATCCCCACCACTAAGCCGTAACCACACCACGATAACCGCCTGAAGTTTGTTTTTGGCCATTCTTGCATAGGAATGCATTTTCTTTGATTCACCAGGAGCTGTCTGCCTCCTTTGCTTGAGACGTCCCTTGTGTTTCCGTCTTTCATGTGTCTGACTAACTATGCATCTCAGCGTAGTAAATTCAGAGGGTGAGGAGGGATAAACCAGGTAAAAAACATTTGAGCGTTCACAGTGAAATCTGTTCTCAGAGCACCATTTTACGTAGCAAGAATGGAATGTGTTTTTGGAAAAAAATGCCCAAACCATAATAGGTGGTCATGGCTTTGAAGCCACTTACACCCTAGTTGGTATATATAATATTGTAATGAAACGACAGTCTAACAATATATGCATTTAATAGCCTGGAACCATTTGGGGAATGCTCTTTTTACAGCAAGCACTCCATCTTCAGTGCCTGACCGTAAGGAACAAACTGTTGGGTGCAAGTCTCTTTCTGCCTTTGAATTTCAAGACCCTTCCTTGGAAGGGTCTGAGGGACATCCAATAGAAAATATTTGGGGGGCACTCAGGATAGATTTGTTGATAATATTATTTATTCATTGTGCATTTTTATTAGTATAAATAGTATTATATTTATTAATATGGGTTTATTAAAATGGTTTTGTGGCATTTTCCCTCCAGGAATGCCTGAGTTAGATGAATACACCATGGAAAGGGTCCTGGAGGAATTTGAACAGCGATGCTACGATAATATGAATCATGCTATAGAGACTGAAGAAGGCCTGGGGATTGAATACGACGAAGACGTTGTCTGTGACGTCTGCCAGTCGCCCGACGGTGAGGACGGCAATGAGATGGTGTTCTGTGACAAATGCAACATCTGTGTGCACCAGGTATGTGGGCAGCGGGGCCCGGAAGGAGGCCCCCTGGAGTGGTTCCTCCAGACAGGGTCCATGAGTTAAAGACGTGGGCCCATCTTTTTTGTTGCTGACGGGTGCTTAGTGTTTGAAGTATTTCTTGTTACTTTTACAACCAGGAGAATAGGATCCTCTGTGGACCTCATTCTTTCTTCGCATAGTGTCTTTATTCCCATCCACAGAAGTCAGGTTTACTGAGACTGTATGAGCCCCTCTGCCCTGCTCCAACACCTGGCTTTATAGCTATTGAGAACACTGGAGGGCAGGGGGCGGGGGGACTCTTGAAAAGGTGGTTAGTTTGCTGTGTTCGTTGCCCTTGCACAATGCTGGATGGCTTAAAAGAACAGAAGTTTATTGTCTTGCTATCTGGAAACTAGACGTCTGAAATCAGGGTGTCGGCAGGGCCACGCTCCCTCTGAAACCTGGACGGGGAACCCTTCCTCGCCTCTCCTGGAGGTTTGCTGGCGGTTGTGGGCGTTCCTTGGCTTGCAACCGCACGACGCTGGTCTCTGGCTTTGCCGTCACTTTGTGTCCTCTCCACGCATCTGTGTCTTCACACGTCGCCATCTTCTTGGAAGGCCGCCAGTCACGCTGGATGAAGGGCCCACCCTACTCCAGTGTGACCTCATTTTAACTGACTACATCTCCTGTGGCCCTGTTTCCAAACGAGGTCACATTCTGAGGTACCTGGGGTGTTAGGACTTGCTTTAACATATACTTTTCGGACACTGGTCAACACATAACATTTGCTAACATGTTAGTAGATAAACGGAGCCCTTGAACAAGCGGAAAGGGTCCCCTTTTCTTGAAAGTTATTTCCTGTCCTAGGCGATGTCGAGAGGATTTGGCGGTTGCTTCAGTAAGGTTGGGCACTGGGTGATTTTAAAAGCTCGGGAGAATCTTAGTCTGGACCCTTACCTCTTTCGTTTGTTTTTTTTCATGCAATAATGAAGTAATTTGTATTTCTGTGGGGACGTGTGTTCACATACACTCTTTAGTTAATAGGCTCTCCAGAGGTACTTTCTTTGAATTCACCTGTTGATGCTGAGATTTACAACCAACTTAAAGGCTTGTGTGGGACAGTGGCTTGGGTGACCTCTTGGCAAGAAGAATCAGGTTTGCTTTGTGAAGTTCCTGACTTGTTTTCTTTAGAATGTGTCTGCTCCCTGGGTTTCCCTTCTGCGTGAGGACTTTACCAGCAGTGGCCTTGTCCCGTCTCATCCTGATGGGGAGACCACAGGTCTCTTGCTTATGAAGTCACGTCATAGCCCATCTTGTAGCTCTGGGTTTTCAAGTTATCTAGGCGCTTTCCTTGGGATAATGGAGAATTCTGAGAGAGATTTTGTTGTTTCAAGACCATGAGCGTTGTGGCTGCCATTGCTGCTTTTACGTTGTTGGTGCCATTTCCTTGGATGATGTTTCAGTTCTTTTCCTGCCATTTTACTTCCCCCCCCACCCCCCCACGAGACAAATCTTGTTTGAAAAAAAGGGTTCTGCTTGAAAACTGCTCAAACCCTCTGCTTATAAATGAGTTAACTGAAGGTAGGGTGGGCTGTTCAGCGTCCCACTGTGTGGCAGAGTTGGAACTGGAACTCGGGGAGCTCTGGACGACACCCACCCCCACACCCCTGCCCCGAGCCTGGTCTGCTGTTCTTTCAGCCACACCACGTTGCCTATTAGCATTTCCTGTGGTTCCTTTTGCTTCTTTTGAGATGTTCTTCATGACTTGTCTTTCAGGCGTCCTTTATTTAATCTTCTGTTTTACTTAGACTTGCTTTTCCGGTAAAAAAAAAAAAAAAAAAAAAAAAAATTACCTCTTCAAATGAGACTTTGTCTAGAGTGCCTGATACAGACCTTTCTGATATGTGAAACCTTAATAGTGTCAGTTAGCTCTATTAAAAACAAATTTTTTTTTTTTCCTTCAGCAAGTCTGTGTTGACAGTGGCTCATTCATGGCACCGACACAGTGCTCCTAGGCTCCAATCTTAGTGTCACTTAGCTTCCCTGAACTGTCATCCTGTGGTCTCCTTTCTGCGCCCTGGATATTCAGATTGCCCAGTGGCTGTGTTTTTCCTGTCTGGAGAATTGGAACTACGTTACTGTCTCTCCACTTCCTGACTTGTAGTTCATTTAAGGATAAAGTTCTGAACAGTTTGGTGTTTTTAAAAGGCTCTGAATGTGCTCCTGGTACCATCATGGTTTTGTTTCTTCACTTCTTTAACGTTTGCCTTTTCTTTCTCTGAACCGTCTTAATGACTTTAAGTTGCCTTGATTCCTGCAGTTTTTGCTGTCTTGTGTAATTTACCGTCTTACGCAAAGCAGGCTTTGTTTTAAATATCTGCCGAAGAGACCAAATTCTCTTTGTCTAGAATGTCTCATTTCTCTGCGCCTGTTGTGCTCCCTTGTGTGTGGGAGGCGGGCGGGGTGTCGGCGCCTGGTCAGTAGAGTTTGCTTAGCCCAGGGAGCGAGGCTGGTCCTTAGTTCCCTCCCCTTTTCACTGGTGTCTCGTGTAATAGCTCTGGGAGGCTTTCAACTGCTTTGTGTTTTTTCCCTCACTTTATAGCCCACCTACATCAGTAAATCAGAGAGGGATGCCTTCCGCCATCTAGCCCTGGAGAGAGTTTTGAGGATTTACTGCCCAAGTATTTAGAAACTTGATATAGATGGGTATCTGTAGCAACACAGCAGATCTTTTACAAACCTTTCTGTCCTCAAGTAGTTTTCAGGACCACCCTCTGGTAGGTAAGTACGTCGTACCTTGTACCCACCTCCTGACTGCTGCTGTGAGGCTGCCCGGCACTCTTCCTAAAAGGAGTGCCTCTATTTTGGGGGTGCTTCTGTTAAAGTCTTTCTAGGCGTTTTAAAATTCGTAGACAGGGTAAAAATAACTCTTTTTTTCTCTTTCTCTCTTTTCCTTGGGGATGTGCTGTGGCTTTACAGGCCTGTTACGGAATTCTCAAGGTCCCAGAGGGCAGCTGGCTGTGCCGGACGTGTGCCCTGGGGGTTCAGCCCAAGTGTTTGTTGTGTCCCAAGAAAGGTGGAGCAATGAAGCCTACCCGCAGTGGGACCAAGTGGGTCCACGTCAGCTGTGCGCTGTGGATCCCCGAGGTGGGTGCCCGTGTTGGTGGTTCCCCTTGGGAGCCCGTGGCTGTTCATCCTCACAGGGAGGCATTCATCACTGGGCCACTTTGTAGCCGACGAGTAAAAAGACACCTTTGAGTTGCTACCCATTTTCCCACCTTAAATTGAACCTCGAGCATGCTGTCATGTGGTCAGTGGTGTGTAAATTTGTGGAAATGTTAACTGGAGGCAGCCGTGAGTTGGACTCTGGGTGGAGGTGTTCAGACTTCCCTTCTGATGCCACTGCAGCTGACCCTCCGCTGCTGCCACGCTCCCAGAAGCGGCCCCGCGGACCCGCGGCGTTCGTTCGCGCTGCGGCCTGGGTGTGGCTCCGTCCTTTCCCCGGGATGGGCCGTAAACCCCTGGGCCTGGTGAGCCATGCATACAGCACCGTCACGGTTAAAGAACCACTGCTCTAGGTCACATTTTTGTGATTTTTTTTTTTATTAAAATTCTTACTTACCTCAACCTTTTTAATTTCAGGTCTGGTCTAATTTATTCTGAGTCCCAGACCTTGACTGATTGAATTTGCTTGCTCACTCTGAGACTATGATTTGTGATTCAGATTTCAGCCTTCTTTGGCCTATGATTTTGGTGCATTTTCCTCCCGAGGAAAAGTATCTGGGAGTGATTTGGATTGAGGCTTCACGACTCGGGTCTTGGTAGCCTGGGAATCTCACGGTTTGGTATTAACAGGGATGCAGTTCAGTGAACCAGGCTGAGGGGAGAGGGAGGGGACCTTATTTATCTTGGTAGCTTTCCGCTTTGTGTGTAGTGATAGTTTCTGACTGAGGAGAATGGCTTTCTTTAGTGAGAGAGAGGTTAAAAGTGGTCAGTGTTTCCTTCTGCTCCATCGTTCACAACTGATTGCAATATGTTGAAGACGGATTTCCAGTCCTGACCACTTCTTAGTGGACCAGAGGTGTAGTAGGTGGATTACCTTGTCTTTGCTGTCACTCGGGTGAGCAGTGAGCATTGGGGTGTCTGAGTGTTTTTACAAACAGGACGTTTGTGTCAGATGACCCCCCGAGGAGGGCGTAGAGTTGGCCCAGAGCTGGCCCCTAGCTGGTCCCTGTGCTGTCCTGATGCCTTAAAGTGGGGTTTTACCTGCGCTCGGAGGGTGAGAGCCCCTTGGCATCCTCCGGTAGGAGGTCCGTGGGGAAGGAATGGATCTCTGAGCTGCTGCTGTCTGTGTTCGGCCCCTGTCTTGACGACCTCTGCCACCCTGTCTTGTTATTTCTTGGGCCTCCAGGTGAGCATTGGCAGTCCCGAGAAGATGGAGCCCATCACGAAGGTGTCTCACATCCCCAGCAGTCGGTGGGCGCTGGTGTGCAGCCTCTGCAATGAGAAGTTTGGGGCCTCCATACAGGTAACCAGCCTGGTCGGGATGGCATTATTACCCTTCCTTGTGTTCCAGGGAGCGGGACGGGGGAGGGCTCTGTGAGCTAACCGTCACAGGGTTTGGAGATGGGGCTAGAATCCAGGAAGCAGGACAAGGTTCTCACAGCCCTTCTGAGGTTGCTGAGGGATGTCTCCAGCCCAGTATACACACCTTCTATTGGTGGATAGTGTCCAGTGTGACCGGAGCCCCAGCTGTGTAACCATCACAGGGCAACTCAGAAGTCCGCCCGAGCTGCAGGGCAGTTCCAGTTCGTATCTGGTTTCTCCCTCCCTGCCCAAAGCCTGGCATTGCAGCTCTTTCCACAGGCCGACAGCTCTGGGGAAGAACTGGAGTCTCGGCACTGGAGGCTTAGTCACCCTCTCGCCTGCCGAGCGGCAGCCCTGCCTCTGTGGCTGCCCCCGACGCCGCTGGTTTCGGAGGTGTGCGCGTGGGGTGTCTTGGTGCGGTGCGTACTGTTGGAAATCAGCTTGGCACGCCAACCCTTTTGCATTGGGCAAAACGGGGACTCCTTGGAGCACCGACCGGGTGGGTGGAGGGACACCCATGAGGTGCTGCACCAGGGGTTCTGCCCAGTCTGAATATCTGATTTTTTTACGGTACAGTGTGGGGGAGGGTGGGGCTGGGGGAGGGGAGCTTGTGCGTAAGAAGCCAGCCTGCGTTTTCTGTGTCCACGTACAGGCAGGTGTAGACAGCCATGAGGCAGATAACAGGATCACGGAGAGACTGTTGATGGCGCGCTGTTTCTTGGTGTTGTCTTAAGCGCTGCCTGAGAAGTTCCTCTCCGGGCCTCACGCTTTTGGCGTCTAGACAGGCGTGACCTCGGAGGCCTGAGGTGCTGTCCCACCGCGGTCTCCAGATGCTGTCTGCGGCTGCCGTTGGCCCTTTGCCTCTGTGGGGCCGCCAGCTCAGGGACGCCGGCCCCTCCTTGGTCCCCACGTCACAGTCCGTGGGCAGAGGTGCCGGTTTGGGGCGGCTGCCCTCTTGATGCAGGACACGCAACGGCTTGGCACACACACTGACACACAGACACACACACACACACACACAGACACACAGACACACACACTCTCTCTCTCTCACTCACTCACTCCACAAGCTCGGTCAAACTGCCGGTCGGGGCTTTTAAAGAAATGACCTCATTTGGCAAACTCAACTTGTATTTTGGCTGATAAATATTTCTCTGTGTAAGGTATCCACTGACTGGTGTTTCTTTTTAAAAGTTTTCATTTTACACGCCAAGCTGTTGTGCTTTTTCTTCCTTATCACTTCCACTGGTGTTCAAGAATCCAAAATGTAACAGAATATTCAGAGGGTGAGGCATGAGACAGCTGGTGGGATTTGGCTGTGGACCTTGAAAATAGTGCAGATTTTTGTATGTGAATGGAATCTGCTTAAAATTAAAACATGACAAAAGCCTCTGGCCTGAGCGTTGTGTTAGGAGGGAGTGAAGGAGAAATGTTATAAAGCCACAAAATAAAAGAAGACACAGAGCTGTGTGTGTGTGTGTGTGTGTGTGTGTGTGTGTGTGTGTGTGTGTGCAGACGGCCCGTGCAAACACTTGCAGGGAACAGGCTGGGGCAAACCAAGGAAAATGGACATCGTTTTCTTCCAAGTTACCCGATGTTCTCCTGAGGATAGAAATTACGCCCTTTACTGAGTAGGTCCTTCACTGATGTTTCCAGGAGGCGGTCGATTGGGATCTCTGTGTCTCTTTTGAAGAGAGACGATAAAATGACTTTTTTGTTGCCGTTGACCTCTTTTTCCCAGAACATGAATTTGAAGGAGGAGAGGCCAAGGAAGTTTTTGATGATTTTTCATATCTTCACAGAATAGACTGATTTTATTAAAGAATTCCTGTCTGAAATGTCTGCAGCTGGAAAGGCTCTGGCTTACGTTTCTGTAACATCTGTTTGCTGAGTCAACCTGAATAGGAAAACCCAGAGGAAGGCCATTTGGCGTCTTTACAAAGCCCCGTATAAATGTTCTGCCGGGGCGAGTTCCTCATTTCAGGTCGGGGCGCTGAGTTGAAGTGTCGTTTAAGCCAAACACTGGTAGTGTCTCCGTCATCTGTTCCCACTTTACTTCCCACTTGGCTGCCTGCTAGGAGGGAGGAGCACTTTGTCTTGTACTGACAGTGACCAGGTGTGTGTGTGTGTGTGTGTGTGTGTGTATAATGAGTGACCAGGTGTGTGTGTGTACTGATAGTGACCAGGTTGTGTGTGTTCTGCCACTAAAGCTGATTTGACACATTCCTTGGAATTGAGGTTATTATTATAGATAAAATTACAGATTTATGTTAGTTCATGCGCTTTAAGTGTTTTCAGTGGGGGAATTGATTTTCTGTGAAGGGAGCTAGATTTTCTGTACTTCTGGGTGAAAGCGACTTTTAATAATGGGAGAAATCACGACTGGCAGCGAGTCACCTCTTAAGGACTGCAATGATTAGGGGAAGAAGCCCCAGCCCACGCCGCTGCGATCTGTGGTGGTGCTGTGCAGGGCCCTACTGAATGCGTTTAATTAATTAAGCTTCTCAGCTGGCCTGGGGCCACTCAGTTCTGCTCCTGTCTGCAGCCCTGGCGTGCCCGGATCCCTTGGCCTCACACAATACACTGTTGCTTTTTAAGGGACTGGCTTCAGTCACCACAGGGAGCCTCCTTCCAGGAATTCGCCCAGCAAGATCAGATGGGGAGAAATCACTTTTCTCCTGCTAGGCCTCTGGCCTGCCGTCTGGATCGGAGGCACTACGGGGTCCCCCTGGTGGGGTGGTGGGAGGGAGGTGGGAGGTGTTTGGTAAGGCCGGGGCAGAGCTGGGTGATGCCTGGCCTCTACGTTGACCTGCCTTCGACCCACAGGCAGCAGGTCCCTCACGGTTGCCCTGCCAGGCGAAGCGCACACAGATCTCAGAGCTTGTCCCCCACTGGCCTGGAAGCGTCTGCGCCTGGCGGAAGCTTCCTCGGGTGCGGAGACCAGTCCCATCCTTCCTGTCCTGGATTGTCCTGGTCTCCTCTTCCTTTCCAGTCTTTGGGAGTTTTTAATTCACCCTCCTCAGTCTTGAGCAACCCTCGCTGCTGGAGGAGGAGTGTGCCATTTATTTTCCCACTGGTGTTGGGACTCGTCCTGGCTGTGGCTTAGGAAGGAGGATCCACGTGCCTTTCAAAACTCTGGTTGGTGGTCATTCTCCCTGAGGAGATTCTCGCCACTCAGGCTTTTTATATAAGCATTAAAAAAGCCCAGACCTATGAGAAGAGACCGATGACTGCCTCAGGATATACTCTGCATGTTGGGCACACGCTCTTCTGAGTATAATCGGAGCGCCAGGGCCCCCTTTGTCTACACGTGCCATCTGTGTGATCGTGTCTGCTTTAAGAGGCGGTTATTGGATGCAGTTGCTTTTCCAGGAGAGTTATGGTTCGGTTTATGAAAAAAGAGTTCTCTTAAATCCCAAGCTGTAGCTTGTTTAAAACACGACTGGATCTGCCAGGGTGAATCCGCGTGAAGCTGCTCTGTCCCGGCACGAGCTCCAAGTGCAGCTCTTCCCGTGCGTGTGTAGGGAGGGGGTGCCTGGCACCCGGGGCTTCAGTCACTGTCACTCCCTAATGTCTCTCCTCTTGCTGTCTGCGTGTTCTTGCCAGTGCTCTGTGAAGAACTGCCGCACAGCCTTCCACGTGACCTGTGCTTTCGACCGGGGCCTGGAGATGAAGACCATCTTGGCCGAGAACGACGAAGTCAAGTTCAAGTCCTACTGCCCGAAGCACAGCTCACATCGCAAGCCCGACGAGAGCCTCGGTGAGGGGGCCGCTCGGGAGAACGGGGCCCCTGAGCGCCCCCCCCGGGACCCGCTGGAGCCCTTTGGCAGCCTTGAGCAGAATCAGGAGGAGGCCCACCGGGTGAGTGTCCGGAAGCAAAAGCTGCAGCAGCTGGAGGATGAGTTCTACACCTTCGTCAACCTGCTGGATGTTGCCAGGGCCCTGCGGCTGCCCGAGGAGGTCGTGGATTTCCTGTACCAGTACTGGAAGTTGAAGAGGAAGGTCAACTTCAACAAGCCCCTGATCACCCCAAAGAAGGACGAAGAGGACAATCTCGCGAAGCGGGAGCAGGATGTCTTGTTCAGGAGGCTGCAGCTGTTCACGCACCTGCGGCAGGACCTGGAGAGGGTAATGGTCGACACTGACACCTTGTGGTGACGTAGAGAAGAAGATTGCAAAGAGGCGACCGCTTGCCCAGAGCAAGGAGTGGTAGCCAGTGCATTTCCTCTCAGACCCTTGTACATACTTCAGCATGAGGTCGTGTTGGTTGAATCTATTTATGGGCTGGTAAACTCACTGTGCGCACACACGAGACGGCCGCAGAGCCCGGGGAGCCTCTCTGATTTAAACACTTCCTCGTTAGTTCTTACTGTTCTTCTGGAAGATCAAATGGGGTGTGTCTTCCCCTCCCCCGCCCCCCTTCATTCTAGAGCTAGAGGGAACTGAGCCCCCCCGGAAGATGCCCAAGGGGTGGGCTCAGAATTGTTTACAGACTGAGTTAGAAAACCAGAGTGGATTTAATTAACGGTGAGGGGGTGGGTGGGGCGGGCCGAGGTAGGGCAGTCTCTTGTTGAACCTGGGGAAACACTTTCTAGGTGCTGGTCATGGGCTCATTAAGGAGAGGGAAGCACTGCCTCTCTGACCCAGCTCCGCCTCTTGCCTAACTGGCGGGGGCCTTCCCGGTACAGTCGCCGAGCAGAGCAGGCTGTGGGTGCTGATGTGTGGGCATGAGCTGCCATACACGTGCATATCTGTTCCCCAGGGTACTCCGGCAGTGAGGTGCTAAGTCATCACTCAGGCTGTGTATATGTTGTGTGTGCATGTGTGTCTGTGTCCGTGTGTGTCTGTGTCCGTGTGTGTCTGTGTGCTGTGTCTAGAGTGGGCGTGGGGCAGGACTCCTGGTGCACAGGGGCCTCCGATCTGACCCGGGGAGCCCCCCCGCCGTCCCGCGCGGCGCGCTTCGAACGCCCTCACCACTGGATTGCCCCGTGTGGTGGCCCGTGGCTGCCTGGAGCCTCGGCTGGTGGCGCCTTCCTGCAGCTGTTGGCTGGTTGGCGTCTCGCCCATTCTCCAGTACCTCTGGAGTCCCAGTCTGGACCTCCCTTCCGGCTACAGGCATAACTCTAGGAGCGGGCTGGCTTTTCCCCAGGGCCGCCGCCTCCCTGCAGGTAGTCTGTGACTGAAGCTTGCTAGTCGGCGATGTGTCTTAGAGCGCTTTCTCGCGTCAGCGCCCCTGACTGCCCCGACCGCCGACAGTGATTAGCTCATTAGTGCACAGATGGAACGAAGGCTTCGGGCCCACAGCAGCCCGTGCTGCAAGGCACCTAAGTGTCCTGAAACGGTTAACGCGTCTCCCCCAGGCACCTGACTTATTAATGGGGGCTGTGGTTCACCTGCCTGGGAGAGAATCTGACTCAGAGGTGATTTGCAGCGGGAGTGTAGGCAAAGAATAGGGACAGGGGAGAAGTATGGAACCGAAAGACCGAGCTCTCACAGAGACCTGCCCTGCCCTGGTAGAGAAGGCGTAGCAGTGAGAGTGTTTCTAAGTGTTCCTTAGAAGAGACCCTTTGAGCACCTGACAGTGCGGGCGGGCTGCTTGTGACGCCCCTTCCAGGCACCAGGTTAAGGTTCCGGATTCAGGCGGGTTCAGGCGGAGGCCAGGCGGGAAGAGGGTGTGTGAGGCTCTTGTGCTCCTGGGCCCCCCCCACCCCCACCCCGGTGGTGAGTGTAAAGAAGACCTCGCCTCTCAACCACATGTATGTGTGGCCTTTTTGTTAGAGATGAGAAAGGGATTCAGAAGGGAGAAACTCGAATCCTGGTGAGAAGCCTTATCCCAGCCTGACAACTGCTGTACTTGGGGTGCATGAGCTTTGGAGTCAGATAGTCCTCAGGAGGGAGGACGAAAAGTCTCATGTTTGGACTGTGTTTGTCTCGCAATCACCACAAAATAAAAGTGTAGAAAATGCTTGTGGTGTACTAACTCTTTTCTGTACTTAAGTTACTCAGATTAACACGCACTTACGATTAAATTATAAACATTTTTTCTTTGGAGTCATCACTGTTGCATTTTAAGTAGAATGATGCCAATGATGTATGAGAAACAGGGAATAAATCAGGATTTTTGTGTGTGTGCTATTACTTATATTTACTTTATTAAAGAGTCTAAGAGATGTGAGGGCATTTAGCGTCAGTCTAAAACGGGCTTATTAAAATGAAAAATGTGTTTTCCAGAATGTTCCACGAGGCCTGCGATGGTGGAGGCTTTAAAAAGTGGAAATCTTGGCCGCCGTGCCCCAGAGTGCACAGTTATTTGTGATTATAAACAAGAAGTGTATTAGGCCAAAGACTCATCAGGGCAGGGGTGACAGTAAGAATAAATCATAAGTCTGTTTTTCAAGTAACTTAAAGTCCAGCCCAGTTCACACAACAGCATTTCGTAGCAGGTTAATGTGGGACTGTGATCAAGGCGTGTGGTCACTTCAGAACTGACAAGTGAGTACCCTTCATTAGAGAGGCAGACAACTCTGAGTGATAACGGTAGTGGCTCTTTCCTGCAGATATACACTGTGGGGCATTTTGCACACCCGGGTTCCAGTTCTGGATCAGAAAGTTAGATGACAGGAATGGACTCAGGTGGGTTTGGGAACCTGAAGACACGATTGCCGATATATGGCGGGTGCCATGCCAAGTTCCCAGGGCTGCCACTTCACTCTGGTGGGATTCCTTTCCCCCAAACATTGTCTTCTAAAGGATGCAATAAACGTGAGTTCAGCAAATGAGTACTTGCTCAGATAAAAAAACATGCTACCTCTGCACTCCTGCCTGGGGCATCGAAAGGGGTCAGGTCCCGGGGCACCATTTTACTCAACATTTGGTGGAATGGTCACCTCTTGACAGTCTGACAGAGGCTACAGTTGTCCCCGAACAAGAGGCATGTTAAGCTTTAGTGTTGCAAGCAATGTTTGGGATTCAGGAAAACTTGAGGTCGTTATCGAGTTCCTGAGGGCAGTGGTTCTCAGCACGTGGTCCTCAACCAGCAGCAACGTGACCTGCAGGTTTTTGGATCCCACCTCTGACTCCAGAAACGGTGGGGTTGGAGGCCAGCATTCTGTGTTTTAGGGCCCCTACGTGTTTGTTTGGGAACCACTGCTTTTGGGGAAAGCCTGACTCTTGGGTTTAACGTGGTATGAGGGGTGGCAGCCGAGGGCTGGTGGTTTTGCCTACCACCTCGCTGGCGATTGGGAGAAGATGAAGCGGGGGGTCGGGGGTGGGCGGGAGGCTAGGTCTAGCAGTCTAGCAGTGTACAGGAAGGGCCAAGCAGGGTGTGTGATGAGGACAGAGCCTCCGTTCAGCTCTACATACAGGGGCTGCTTATGGAAGTTGCCCTTTAGGGTGTTCTGTGCATGAGAGAGGTAAGGATTAGGGCACTCAACCGTGCTAATGTGGTCAGCCGGCCTGGTTTATTCAGGGGCTGATTTGCTCCAGTTGAAAACCCAGACCTTTGCTTCTTGGGGGTCACAGATGTCTCGTATCAGAAATCATGGGGAATGGAAGTGGGGAATTTCCCACTTAACAGCCAGGGTGGAAGTCTTTCCTGGGGGAAGTGAAGACACCAAAATTAAATTCGAGTAATATACGAAGTTCAGGTTCTCTGGCTCTGCTCTTTCCATTGACAATTTTAAGTAAAAAACGATGTATCTCTTTTGTACATCTGACTTGAATAGGAGAGTAACCTTGTCCACTCCTAGGATGTCAGAGAGTTTGTTTCCATTTCCTATTTCCACAAGTTGGATTCCCTGTCTTAATGTAAAAACCGTTCTGTATGTTTTCCAGTTGTTTTGAGCCTGTGATGAGGATCTAGGTTCGGCCCCTTCCTCTTTCTGACCTTCTACTCTTAATCTCCCCTGGGTGGAGCAATATTTATCAAAGAGGGTCGCCTATTAGCTACCTCCACCCCCAAGCTGGTCAGAATTCTTATAAAGGACACCTACTTCCTGGCCCGAGGGTGTGTGGCTGTCAGAAAGAATGTGCTTTAACCAGGGTGAATGACACTGAAATAAGATTTACTTTGAGACAGGAAGAGTGGTTTTATTCTCAGTTCTTTAAGATAATTTTTATTTTTATCAAGAAGTGTTAGGAAGATCCTAAACAAATAGCGAATAGGTTAGGATCAAGAGAAGCCTGACTTGGTGGTCCTGCTTTAGGCCAGGAAACTATACCACGTACAACGTGAGCAATGCAAATGCGAAAGCCAGCTGACCTGTTCCTCTTAATGCCTCGTGTCCTCTTGGAGAGGAGGCTGCCTTGAACACAGCTGGGGAAGAACAGCTGGAATTCTTAGGGTCCTTCAGGGGTGGTGTATCTGTACAGAAGCCAAAATGCAGGGCTGTGTGTGTCGCTTGTTGCCACTCTCGCTGCCGAAAGGTTAGTGGCCTTGGGGGAAGGTGGCAGGAGAAGGGATAGCCCAAGCGTTAGGAGAGTGCAGTCATGCCTTTGGTGTAGGAGCTGATGGGGATACGCAGTCCCTGTTTTCAGTCTTGCCACTGAGCTTACTGGGGTGGTCTTGTCCACATCTTCCTGAAGAAAGGTTTATTGTGTTACCTGCTGTGTTGCATTTGACCTTTGTGTTTTCAGGCCCGTGCAATCTAATCAGGTCTGACCGGCAGGCTTTAGGACTGAGAGATTTAAGGGGGTTTATTGATTAAGTCATTAAAAGTTGATTCCATATTGACTGATCACAGGTGGCTCTGAAAATGGGGAACAAGTTTAAGTGTTGATTGGCTGCTACTGGTGAATGAGCACCTGCATGCCGTTCCCCAGTGGCTGCACGTCAGATGCAAAGCGGAGCTCCTAGTGCTGCGGTCTTCTCGGTTACTGACCGATGAATCGAGAAGAGGGCAGTTTCAGTTTTTCAGGTGGTGATACAGAAAGCTGGCCTTGAGAGGCTGAGCTAGCAAGTCAATGGCAAAGCAAGAAGGATGTTCCCTAGGTGTTCACACGCTGTAGGAACACAGCGGCCTGTAAGTTCCAAGGTACTTCAGGGAGTTCAGTGTCAACAAAAGAAGTTTACTTGGACTCCTGGTGACTACCTGGCCTTCTAGTGAGCCCCGTGTGGGGACATTGTTTGTGAGGGGCTTCTCCCTCTGATGGCCCTCGACCCTAATGCTGTCTAGTTCCATCTTCAGAAGATGCTTGATAAAGTAAAGCAGAGGTGGCTCTGAACTGCTCTGAAGCCTCTGACGATAGAATTCCTGGGAAGAGGATACTGAAGGGGCGATGAGCAGAGTCCTTTGGCAAGAGCTGGCATGTTTGGACTTGGACACCGATGGGCGTCTGTCTCTTCGCCAGGAGGAGCCTGTGGCCAGGTGTGGTGCAGGGGCAGGACCTCCTCTGACAGCCTCTTTTGTGCTGCTACCCACCTTGAGGGGTATACGCAGAATACTTGTTAGCACCCCAAAGGGAGGCTGAGAGATTAGCTAAAATGTTTAAAGTACATTTGGATATCAAAAGTCACTCAAGGACCTAGTAGGACAAAATTTTCTCAGGTAAAGAGGGAAAAAAACAAAAAACAAAAAACACCAAAGTCCTGTTATAATGTATTGCTTACTTAGAATCTTTATTCTCTACGTTCTAGGTTCGGAACCTCACTTACATGGTGACCCGCAGGGAAAAGATTAAACGATCTGTGTGCAAAGTCCAGGAACAGATATTCAATCTTTACACTAAGCTTTTGGAGCAAGAAAGAGTTTCAGGTATGCATTAAGCCCTGGTAGGTCAAACAATAGGGCAGGGGTTTGTAAGCCCTCTGTTAAGGGAAAAAAATGCTAGTTTCTTTAATTTTCTTTTATACTGTAGAAGAAGCAAAGGCTTTTGTTGTTGAAGAAAATCTTTAGGCATTCGAGGCACCGTGGTCTAGAGGAGAGGGCTGTGAACTGGGCCTCACATATGGGTCAAATCCTGTATTGGCTACTTAAAGGCTCAACACAAGCAGGTCTTAAGTTTTCCAAGTCTCCCTCGTTTCCTCACATGTAACGTGAGGATGAGATCTCCTGCTACCTCCTGGGAACAACTGTGAGACTCGAAAGAGTAACTTACATATTGCAAAGCACTTGATAAATGTAAAGTATCATGGGGATACCTAAAAAGATTTATAATTATCTAGCCTTTGGATCTACCTGTAACATATGGTAAATATATCTTAAGACTGTGTACTTAAGGTACATATCCATGTTTAGGTAACATTCACAGTGGATTCTTTTGGTGTAGTTGGAATTTTGAATACTTTCGAGATTCAGCACAACATATGTATTTAGTGCTGCCTATGCTGCATTGCTCTGGCAAAGAGAAAAAGAAAACCAAGACATGGACTTCCCCCACCTCCGGAGAACACTTGAGTGACTTTGAGATCAAGTGCCTAGGAGGGCAAGTTGTTTAACCTCTCCGGGACTCTGTTGGTCTGTAAGAGGTTTGGTCCAGAATCCTGCCCTCTGAAGTGCTTTTCCACACTAGCGTTCCGTGATCAGAAGCCCCAGAAAGCAGGCGTTATAAGGATTTCAGAGGAGGAAGAGTCTGTCGAGTGCGGATGAGGCAGAACCATGACCCACGAGCAGGCGGGTCTTAGGGGACCTCGTGTCTGCTGCCCTTTGAAGTTAGAGCAGCAGTGTCTGCCCTGCTTGCCTTTTGTGCAGAGTCCACCGGCTTACTCTCCTTCTGCTTCTGTGGCTTTTCGTCTCTGTAGATTAGGAAACACAGATACAACAAAGAAGTTGTTATAACCTATTATGTTGAAATCCACATTCTGGGTTGACCTAAAACTAACTGGATATGTGTGACTAGAGGCAAACTGGTCAGCCGAACAAAGAGAGAAAAAGCTTGGGGAGTTTTAAATGATATTCTTGAAGTGTGTTACATTGTTCTGATAGCATTAACGTATTAATAATATCATCCTAGGTAATTTCCTTCCCAAGAGTAAATACTTCCCAGATATATCAAGTGTTATATCGTCAGCTAGACTTTAGAGTTGTCAAACTTTTAAAATAGATTTCGCTGAGTTAGGGTCACGAGTACAAGCAGTTTGACTCAGATTCTTTAAGGTGAACTTCTGTCTCTTCATTATTCCTACTTGAATGCAGATAAAATAGGGGACCTGTTTTCTCCCTTGCCCCTGGTGTGTCCTTGTGTAAACAGCGGCCCCCCCACCCCCACCCCAAGGCTGTCTGGTGCGGGTCACCCAGCCTCCGGCTGCAGAGGCCGAGCTGCCGCCGCCCGGGATCATTAGTGCAGGTTGTGTCTGTGGAGCTTTGCCAGTGGAGGGCTTTCTGTGACTCTTGTTAAAAGTCCTTACGTAATGAGTGATTACCTATGAAAATAAGCTGTAAAGAACGTTTTCATCTGATTTCACTCGAGTCGTTTTTCACGGTTATTGCAGGCAGTTTTTTTTTTGTTTTTTTTTTCCCTTGTATTTCGTGGCTGAGGTTTTTTGGTAAGTGGTTGGGCTTCTCAACAAGGTTGGGAAGTGTTTTGTGTAACAGATGTAATGCAGATCTACGTTCAGAAGTCCTACTGCTGTTCCAGAACAGGAAAAGGGGTCCTCACCACCCTCTGAGGAGTGACCCACACTAGGTATGACGGGTTGGAAGCAATGGTAATCTCCCTGTGAACTGCCCCAGGGAATGAAGTGGAAACCCCTTGGGATGCCTTTTTTCTTCTTCCAGTTTCAGACTTTCAGTTGTGTCGTTCGTGCCTCACACTGACCTACCTTGTAAGAGAGAGGATTCCGAGTGAGGCAGAGATGGCCCTGACTTAACATGTGTCACTAGGATCCATAGTTTAAACTGTCCCGTGGTTCCGAGAATGGGCAGGGCCCTTCTGCTGGATGCGTGTCCTCAGTGGAGACAATACTTAGGAGAGTCAGAGGCCCTTCAGAGACATGGATCCCAAGTCAGGAGAGAAATCAGAGCTTGGAAAATAGCCCCTCTTAACCTTCCTATTTTCCCACATTAGTTGACTGCATGAAAGAAATAAGACGTGTGGCGTGATGGTTGACCCTGAGTTTGATTATTGAGAAAGCAGCCATTTCTAAACCAGCAGATTGTAAAACACCCTCCCCTGCCTACGGTCATGATAATTTTACGTTTAGAGTTGCTAGCTCTGTTCTGTTTACGTGCAGTGTCCGTTTCCACTCAGCAGTTAAACTCTCACGTGGGCTCCTGCCTGCTACTCTGGGGTGGAACCTTGTTTTCCTGGTGGTTCATAACTCGGGAAACATGAAAACTGCTCTTTGTAGGTGCTCTGGAGGCTCTTGCAGGAACGTGGTCCTTCTGATGAACTCTAGTACGTTATGAATTCACCCTGTAGTTTTCAGACTGAGGGTTACAGTTTATTACCGGGTTGTGAGATGAATTTAGCAGGTCATCACTAGCATTAAAACACGTGAAATAGAACAGAAACTGTCAGAGTGCCTATCAGGCCATGAAGGCTAATAGGATTGCAGGAAAAGTGAGCTTTTACTGGCTTACATTGTGAAACTTAGTTCTTACTGTGATTTGCCTCAGAAATGTTTGGAAAACACCAGTTTAACTTATCCTTGTGTTGGATGGCAATTCAGTTGAGTTCCACAAATGGGTTTTACATATGAGAGTAAACAGATGTACTCTGTGTCAAGAACGATTTCAAACACCTTCCTTTATTCATTTCACAATTGACGTGTATTTATCCTCATCATAGCCATGTCGCGCCGTGAGGGTGTAGATAATTTGGAGAAAGAACCTTAAAAGCCCCAGTCCCCCCAGCCCCCACCCCCCCCACCCCCCCCAGTCTGTAGGCGTGGCAGGTGGCAGCTCTTGGCAGGCGCTGCTCTGAGACGGGGTGGAAGCAGTGCTTGCTTCACCGCAGACGGATTCCGCAGTGAATCCCATTTGAAAATCAGATCAGTTATTTTGTTTGACGGAAAATGTATTCCTTGAAAAGACATTGTTTCATGAAAAAGTACATGAACTTAAGCTGTTTTAGAAAATAGAGGATATTGAGTATTCAGATTTCACGGCAGGTAATTACCTTTACTATAAATACCGAACTTGTACAAAGTGGGTGGCTGTGTGTTTTACTGTTGGGTGGGAAGGCCCTGCTGAGGGTCTGGAACTTTATTGTTCTGGATTTGCCTCTGCTGTAACTTTCCTTGACGTGTGGTTTTTGTGTTCGTAGGTGCGCCGCCTTCGTCTTCCTCCTCGTCACTGGAAAACACGCTTCTGTTTAACAGCCCTTCTGTGGGCCCCGATGCCCCCAAGATAGAGGACTTGAAGTGGCATTCTGCGTTCTTCAGGAAGCAAATGGGTACTTCCTTGGTTCACTCGATGAAAAAGCCCCATAAGCGAGATCCGTTGCAGAACAGTGCTGGGAGTGAAGGCAAAACCCTGCTAAAGCAGCCAGACCTGGGCAGTAGAAGGGAGGGGATGGTGGTCCCAGAGAGCTTTTTGAGTTTTGAAAAGACCTTTGCAGAAGCACGTCTCATATCAGCACAACAGAAAAATGGTGTGGTGATGCCAGACCACGGGAACAGAAGAGACCATCGTTTTCATTGTGATCTTGGTAAGGGAGACTTGAAGGACAGACCTTTCAAACAGAGCCACAAGCCTCTCAGGTCCACAGACATGTCCCAGAGGCATGTGGACAACACAAGAGCTGCCACCTCCCCTGGGGTGGGGCAGTCAGCACCCGGCACGAGGAAAGAGACGGTGCCCAAGTGCAACGGCTCCCTAATCAAAGTAAACTATAACCAGACTGCAGTCAAAGTGCCTACAACACCTGCCAGCCCAGTGAAAAACTGGGGAGGATTCCGGATTCCAAAGAAGGGGGAACGGCAGCAGCAGGGAGAGGCCCACGAGGGGGCCTGCCACCAGCAGCACTCAGACTACCCCTATTTGGGCTTAGGCCGAGTTCCAGCCAAGGAGAGGGCAAAGAGCAAGTTGAAATCTGACAACGAGAATGACGGGTACGTCCCTGATGTAGAGATGAGTGACTCAGAGAGCGAGGCATCAGAAAAGAAATGTATACATGCCAGCAGCACCATAAACAGGAGGACAGACATTATCAGGAGAAGCATTTTGGCCTCTTGATGAAGCAGAGATGGCTTGGGAGCACCACGGGCTTGTCACGGGGTAGGCGAGAGTTCAGACACGGGGGACGAGCAGAAACCCGTCACTCCTGCACAAACACATTTACTTGCAATTCAGATTGAATTTTTTTGTTTTTTGAGTCATTTATAAATCATTGTTGTGAGAAGTGTGTTATTTGCAACTTGTTGAGGAAACACAAGAGTTAGATTGTAACCGTAAGACACTGCTAAGACTAGAGGCTGAATTAATTAAACACTAAAATAATAAGAATGGATGAATTAAGTTCCTAAAGAGGGCAAGGCTTCTAAATAAGCCTCATGAGTTTTTACTGCCCTCTGTATTCTTCCCAAAGCACAAACTCTTGGTTACCTGAATATACAGAATCAGATATGGTTCTTGAGAAACGCTCACGTACCATTTAATAGCCCATAAAACTTATTTTCTAGGACTGTGGTGGATCTTGAAATCATATTTCTACTTTGGCCCACAAGGCTGTTTTTGTTTCATTATAGTGTACGGGCAGTAGCTCTGAAGCTTCAGTAACTCTAGGGAATTCATGTGTAAATATAGCAGATGAGGGAAGAGAAAATTTAAAAGTCATTACTGGAAGCTCTGAAGGGACAGGGTAGAGCCGCTGGAGCTTGGAGATTTAGGGTAAATGTAAGCAAGGTCCTGCTGCCAGAAGCCCTTGAATGTGTTGTGGATATAGGGCCGGTGGAGGGTGAAGCCATTACAAAGTTCCATCTGTGAGAGAGGGCAGTTGAGGTCCCGTCTTTCTTTACCAGTCCTTTTGACCTTTCTCTTCCCTAACCACTGCCTTTCGGGCCAGCTTGGGATTTCGCTGGCCACTGGCAAAAACTGGCCATCTGGCTTCCAACAATACAATGGCTATTCAAGTTCAAGTGATGAACTTCCAGACTCTGGTGACTCATATTTCCCAGAGCCGACCACTAGTGCATATGTTGGGGAATCCGGCCTTCCAACATGAACAGATTCCTTTAAAAAAAAAAACAACAAAAAAAAACAAAAACAAAACAAAAAAAAAAGCAAAATAGGTTATATTAAAAAAAAAAAAGAAAGGCAATAAGTTGCGATAACCTCTTACCATTGATTGACCAAGGTTATACAGGAAAGAGATTGACGTGTAATAGGTTTTCTGGAGTCAGAGTTCTAAGCTCTAGTTCGTAACTTGGACTTTCTAATTGCAAACGGCAATAACCAGTAAGTTATCAGCAATAATAAATTTAGCATTAAATTTGAGTACAATGTTCTGTTTTTGCACTCGCTGCAGTGCATTATGTATTAAGACAGTGGATAGTGTTAAGGTCCTGTTAATTTTTTTTTGGAATTCAATGTAGTTGTGAATCAAACTTAAGGAAAGTTTAAGTAGCAATGAGATTTAGAGTTATGGGCACTTGGAACAAGCCCAACTTCCCCTAAATTATCCTTTAGTTTGTTAATATCAGTATTCAGATTCCTGATTCATTTATACATTTGTTTCCATGTGGCAGGGACATTCTGATACTTAATGAGTAATGCTTTGAGTTCTGTAGTTACCTTTCAAGTCTTCCGGACGATTGTCAACAAGGAAAAAGGCTTATTGAATTCCATCTTGCTATGCAAGTTTTATCAGATGATCAAATAGTGGATCTGATACATCCCCATTGTATGTATGACATTTTTCAAACCAAGTCTTAACTTTTCGAATACATTTTAGTAGCTAATTCAGGGGAGGGGAAAGAATGACCCAGGTTTTTAGATTGACTATTTTTGAGCTATGGGGCTCATTTTTCAAAGACTGTTGTCCAGATAAACTGTTGCTACAGATACTAGAAGTTTCTTATGAATCCAAGTTGTACATTAACTCGGCATAATTTAAAAATCTTTTTTTTTTTTTTTTTTTTTTTTTGCATATGAGCAAAAAACCTTTTGCTGGATACAGGAGAAGGTGGACTCGATTTACAGTTATCTTTTGACTACAGCAACAGCTCTGGGTGAGAGTAGACTATATAGAGGGATGATTTGTCAAGCCATAAAAAGAAAATCTAAATTAATTCTAGTGAAGTGTATGACCTCTCACCATTATAAGAGGTACCAGATTCATTTGCACTATTAGGAATGCTAGTTTTGTGCAAAAATAATGCCTTACCTGTTTTCTCCCCACATTTAGGTTGAAAAGCTTTCAAACGTTCCAAGTTATGCTGAACCAAAAACAAAACAAAACAAAAAATAAAAATAAAAAAAAAAACCCACACAAGAACTAAACACCCCAAAACAAAAAGCCCACACTTTTAATTCCTGCTTTGAAATGCAAATGGTACAGGGCTCAGTTTCTCTGGCACAGTGTAATGATAGCTCTGTGAGTGGGTGAGTTTCAGGTCCTGCTGGGAACTCTGTATGCGCGAGGCCGCACGAGCGGCAACCAGCCAGCCGAACCTGCCCACCTGCACTCAGTACGGAACCATTTGCTCTTCTTTTCTCCTTCTCCTCCTCCTTTTTTTCTTTCTTTTTTTTTTTTTAAAGCTTTCTCTATCTTTCCTTGTGCATCCTGACCAAGAAATATCTTTGATTATGATCAATGTATTATGTCAAAATGTAGGCTAGTTAAACTTTTGTAAAGTTGCCTGGAATGTCATTTGTTAGGTTATAAACACAAAATCTAAATGAAGGGTTATATGTGTTGTGTACAAATCTTAATTATTTTGAAATGGACAAACTTGTCATTACATTTGTAACCTTGTACAGAGGATTTTTCACTATGTGCCTAGCTTGGTGTCCATTCAGCTAAAGTTGAAAAAAAAAAGGTGCATGAAGAGTTAAAAATCAGAATTAAACAAAGTATATGTAGAGATGACTATTTTATATTACATGGCCCAATCCTGTATTTATTTCTGCCCCCTTTTTGAAAGTATTTATAAAACTAGTTGAGGACAGCTGTATTTTTTTGTTGAACTATTTAGTAGAATTTGTGCCTTTTTGTCTGTATGTGAATAAATGCTGTACATTTTGCAGTACATTTTAGAGTGTCTTGAAATCTGGTTTTGCTAAATATTTGGATGTATATGACTTAGCTGCATATGTATGTGGTGTCTCACATGATGGTACATGTCGACAGTCTCACAGCTTAGATCAGGAACGCGAACTGCAGGGAACATGACCAAGACTGTGGAAGAGCACAGATTCACTAGGCTGCTTTCTGGCTCAACTTTGATGGTGGGACACTGATATACGATAATGGTTTGATTTTAGTGTTCCCCACCTGGAGTTCTTTCCAGAATACAGTTTAAGAGCTGAAAACAACCAGTTGAAGCAACTTACACATTAGGGTTGGAGACACCTGAGTTTAGAGGCTGAAGTACATACAGTTCACCAGCCGTGTGACCTTTGCCAAGTCACCTAACCTTTATAAGCCTCAATTTTCCCTTCTGTGAAAGGACAGTGACATCCTACTATCTTCCTGGGGTTGCTGTGATATTTAAAGCAAGCTCATAGAGCATCTCATATAAAGCACGTAGTAGGCATTTGGTAAATGTCTGGCTATTATGATTAGGAACAAGACACTGACTTCTTCAACATAATGTTGACTGATAAGCCTTCTGAGGCAAAAAAAAAAAAAAAAAGGTTATTTCTGAATGACAGGGAGACTTTGTTTATAAGGCTCTTAAAAAATAATTTTCAAAGGGCGCAGTTTCATTAAATGCATTCTTTTGATCACAGAATTCTGGAACATTAGGGCAAAGAAGAGGTATCTCTATTCTACAGAGAAGACATGTCCAAGATCATAGCATTAGGCATTGGCGGGACCGGGCCAAGGCCCTAGTTCTAATTCCTAGTTTGGTGTTCTCCCTGCCTGAAACAGGCTTTACTCAACCCCTACATGCAGGCATTAGCATATAATGAAATGCACCTTTGTGCTGGGAACAGCAAAGAGCTGGGAGGGTTACATATTCTCATGTAGATTACAATGTACAGGAGTCACAACAGGGTAGCGGTACAGAGTCCCTAATTTACAATTTTTGTAAAAATGTGGCCAGTTTTTTTTTTTTTTTTTTTGCGGTACGCGGGCCTCTCACTGTTGTGACCTCACCCGTTGTGGAGCACAGGCTCTGGACGCGCAGGCGCAGCGGCCATGGCTCACGGGCCTAGCCGCTCCGCGGCATGTGGGAGCCTCCCGGACCGGGGCACGAACCCGTGTCCCCTGCGTTGGCAGGCGGACTCTCAACCACTGCGCCACCAGGGAAGCCCATGGCCAGTTTTTTTAAACATGAATTGTTCATACATTTGGCTAAAAGCTTGTTTATTTCTCCTTGTTCCTCCTTAGTGACTATTCACTTCCACATAGCTTGCTCTGAGTAAGACCCCAGAGAGAAATAACTGTGATTCTTCCTACAAGGTCTAAAGTTGAATAACCACGATAGTTCTCTAGGGAAATTAAGTCCCCAGGAGCCAGAGGATAGGGCCTATCGCTGGCAATTCTGCAACATGTGATGGGAAACGTGGCACCGGGGACTCGTGTATGTGTTTTTAGCCAGGTGACTTAGAAAACGGTTTCTACCTTTGAAACATTCGCCGTCTGCAGCAAACTTCGCAGTTAACTTCAAGGTTGAAATCTTCAATATGACTTCCCTTCAGTGCTCAGAACTGCCTTAGATGATGTGCTCCAGTCCGGGGCAGAACAGACCTTTGATTGAAAAAGGGGGTAAAAGCAAATCTGTTATCTCCTTCCTTGACTTTGACCATTCCCTGTGCTGCTAAGTTTGATGCTGCTGCAATCCAGCTTTTCCTGAGTTCTGGTGGACCGCTTGTTGGGCGTTTCCTCTTTGATGTATGCAGGTGCTTGAGGTTTTGGAATTCATCCTTTTCTATATCCTGCCTTAAGAGAATGCCAACCAAGCCTGGAACCTGTTATTTCTTCAACTCCTGTAGCCAAATGCTGATCTAGATCTATGTGTTATACGTAGTATCTCTTCAGCAACTTTTGCTTCTCTTAATCCCACTACCGCTTGCCATAGAGTGTTCAAGCCTCATCATTTCTTGCCTGGATTGTCACAGCAGCCTCTTACCTGGTTTCCTTGGTTCAAGTCTTGCTGAAATCAATCACTGCTCCCAGTTAGCTGCGGTCTTGCCAGCGCTATCTCCGTAGTGATAACTTCCACAATAAAAACTGGCTTTGTTATTCCACAAGCTCGTCAGAGAACCTCCAGGCTTCTGTACATGATTACAAAAGGCTTATCAAATGGCAAAGGCACTGCTTGGTATTTTATGCGTATTAATTTGTTTAAGCCTCACAGCATGTGAGGAAGGCACTATTATCTATCTGCAGATGAGGAAACAGAGGCACAGAAGTTAAGTAATTTGCTCAAGGTCAGTAGGTGGTAGAGCTGGGCGTCAATCCTAGCCAGGCTGCAACTAAGCCCCCTGGGCCCTACTGCCTCTCAGAATACAAAAAGAGTTCACATAAAGTAGTTCATGTGTTTTCGAGTATACGGAGGAGTATACATGTGAACTTTCAGTTGAATGAATTTCTGTAAAGTAAAGCTAATTCCCTTGGTTTAAAATATTATGTTAATGTAACTGCTTGAATGACTATGAACATAACCTAATGGATAAAGAGCAATATCGTTGGCTTGTAGTCAGTTCGTCCCTGCTTTCTTCTAGGGAGAATGGAATTAGTTAATTTAGTGTCCTATACATTTATGTAACACACACGCACACACGTATTTACAGATATAAAATATACGCCTATGATAAAAAATAGCACTGCTATCAAGAACTCAAAGAATAAATTTCTCTATATCCTGACACGTTACCTGGAAAGTTGAAGAGAATTATTTAAAATCACATTGTTTCTAGACGATGAATCTGCAGTTAGGACTAACGTCTTAAAACTCTCATGCTATGCAAAACCTTCGAATCAGTATTTTTGTGATATAAAGTATAATAAATCTGGTTAGCTTTTATAAATAAGTCAAGCAAATTAAATAGCAAAGATAAAAGAAAAAAAATGTATACCATCATTCCTAATGTATCACTAATGTATCCTGATACTCTCACTACTACTTGGCTTATATACGGCTGAGTCCTAAATAGTACGTTTATAATTATGGGTTAATTATGGTTATTTTACCTATTAATCTGGCTGATGGCTTAATTTCCAGATTATCATCAGCGTGAGGCCATTTCTTCATGAAGCAAATCTTTTCCTCTGGTGTTTCCTTCCTCCATGTAGCAGCCTCAGACGTGCCTTCCTTCTTTTCTTGTTCATTTTGGCTCTGCTCCAGCTTTACCGTTTGAATCATTTGAGCTTCTCTTTTTCATGTCAAATGCTTGTGGTCATATCTTTGCCTCAAAGAGTCCCAAACACTCAAAGTAAGTAAATACCTTTCAAATACCTCGCTTTAAAATACCATGCTTATTTTGACACAGGAAAATCATATAATATAGTATCAACCACTTTATAACTGCTAAACACAATTTAACATATTTATTATTTTTTGGTAGATATTTGGTAAATTTTTTTTGGTGAAACTGTCACCACTTATTAAAGAAATCTGTCAGTATTTTTTTTTTTTTTGGATCTGGCTCCTAAAGCAAAGGAAATAAAACCAAAAATAAACAAATAGGACCTAATTAAACTTAAAAGCTTTTGCATAGCAAAGGAAACCATAAACGACATGAAAAGACAACCTACTGAATGGGAGAAAATATTTGCAAATGATATGGCTGATAAGGGGTTAATATCCAAAATATATAAACAGTTCATATAACTCAACATCAGGAAAAAAAAACCTGATTAAAAAATGTGCAGAAGACCTGAATAGACATTTTTCCAAAGAGGAAATGCAGACGGCCAACAGCCACAGGAAAAGATATTCAACACTGCTAATCATGAGGGAAGTGCAAATCAAAACCACAATGATGTATCACCTCACACCTGTCAGAATGGCCATCATCAAAAAGAACACAAATAACAAATGTTGGCAAGGATGTGGTTGGTAGGAATGTAAATTCCCTACTGTGGAAGACAGTTTGGATGGTCCTTAAAAAAACTAAAAACAGAGCTACCATATGATGCTGCAATTCCACTCCTGGGCATATAACTGGAAAAGATGAAAACTCTTAATTCAAAAAGACCCATGCACCCTCAATGTTCAGAGCAGCATTATTTACAACAGGCAGGACATGGAAGCAACCTAAGTGTCCATCAACAGATGAATGGATAAAGGATATATATATATATATATATATATATATATATATAGACACACACGTATATGTATGTGTATATATACACACACATACACACAATGGAATACTATTCAGCCATGAAAAAGAAATCTTGCCATTTGCAACAACATGAATAGACTTGGAGGGTATTACGCCAAGTAAAATAAGTCAGACAGAGAAAGACAAATACTGTATGATATCAGTTATATATGGAATCTAAAAAAATACAACACACTGGTGAATATAACAAAGAAGACGACTTACTGATACAGAGAATAAACTAATGGTGACCAGTGGGGAGAGGGAAGGGAAGAGGGGCAATGTAGTGGTAGAAGATTAGGAGGTACAAACTATTACATATAAAATAGGCTGCAAGGATATATTGTACAACATGGGGAATATAGCCAATATTTTATAACTTATAACCTTTAAACATTGTGAATCACTATATGGTACACTTGTAACATAATGCTGTACATCAACTGTACTTCAACTGAAAAAAAAGAAAGCTTTGTAAGGCAATCAAAAAAAAAAAAGAAATCTGGAAACCTTTAAAGGAGGTAACCCACTAATTTATATAACTTCCTTTGCTTAGATCTGTATTTTTCACTAAAGTTACTTGACTTTTTAGGTGATGGCCAATTTCTTTTCAAGGTTTGAAAAAATACCCAAATCCTACTAGATATGAAGATGCTTTTCTTAGGAAGTTTTCTATGTAATGCATATAATTTGATAACCAAAAGGGCTTTTTGGGTTAGAGTCAAGAGTAAGAAAAGGCAAAGAAAGACTCGGTCGCAGCTCCGGATCGTTACAATAAGGCTGATGCATGAAAAAGTGAACGCAGAATTTTTCAAAACCTATTTTGTGTCTGTATCTTCTATCAAGAACACGAATCCTTGAACTGAAAAGGAAAGAATGGACACTAGTAAGAGTTACCTGAAGTCTAGGGTGAAGCACTTGTTTGAGAGTACCGAGCTGTTAACAGTGAGTTCGAGCCTCGTGACACAGAGGAATTAAACCCCGGGGCACCCATAATTCCAGTTTGGCTTTGAATGCAGTCACTTTATCTGCCAACTTGAACACAGTTGTTCTCCCCTGAAGTGACAGATTGAGTTTGTTGAGCAGGTTGAATATGCCACACAAGTAAGCAAGTTTTGTGACCCATTCTGTGCCACTGAAACGTGCTGCCAGTGGTGACTGTTTTTCTAAAAGAAATCTTTGAAGTGGCTCTTGTAACTCAAAAGCTCTGGCCAGTGATCTACCTTTAGAAGCCACCTCACCTCTGTGCATAAGAGAAGACGTGTGAACACTGGGATTTTTGACATGTTTCAAACATTAGCAGAGATTTTGAAAGAGACTAAGCCAGGGCGTTCTTTCTCCCAGCTGGTGCATGATCACCTATCTCAGCTTTCCAAAGACTTTGAGCACTACTTCCCAACCACAAAAGACCCCAAACTGGGAAGGAATGGATCTGCGACCCATCTGTGAATAAGCCAGGTGAATCGACTTTGTCCGTGCTAGAAGAGGATCAACCGCTTGAGATCGCGAATCACGGTGGCCTTAAAAGTATGTTTGAGACAACTTCTAATCTCCATACGTTCTGGATTAAAGTCATTGTGAAGCAGGGTTTTCTGCAGTGACGGCGACCAAAACGAGATCACAGAGTAGACTGGACATAAGCAACACACATCGGTGTCACTGTCTCCCATCCCCCCCAAGATGGGACCATCTAGTTGCAGGAAAAGAAGTTCAGGGCTCTCACTGATTCTGCATTATGGTGAGTTGTATAATTATTTCATTATATATTACAATGTAATAATAATAGAAGTGAAGTACACAATAAATGTAAAAAACAAAACAAAGACAAACAAAAAAACCCCGGGGGCACTCAGAGAACCTGTAGAGGTGACTGCCCGGTCACTGTCAGCAAATGGGAGAGATGTCAAAAGCACAAATTCCACAGACTCTAAGGATGCAGTGTTGGCAGAAGGAACCTGGTGTTGGAGACACCTGGTTTGACAGCCTGCAGTGCTACTTTCCATCTCTGTGACCCTGGGCCAGGTGTTTAACTTTTATGACACCTTATCTCTTCAGAAAAGGAATGACAACACCGACCTAGCAGCAACACCGACCTAACAGCAACACCTACCTAGCAGGGTTGTTGGATTATACAAGATAATAAATGCAAAATGCTAGCACAATGCTTGTATAAGGTAGGTGCTCAATAAATAGACATTAATACAGATCAGCATGGTTACTGTAGATCCAGGGGAAGATTCTCCAATGGATCCAATGGATTCTTTTGGTTATTTGCAGAAACATGACTGTAGCTACTCTCATTCTCCCTTATCCCCTAGAACACAGTTCACATGACAGGAAATCCTAGTCTCATATTTTTAATCTTCACAGATCTAAGTGCCAACAGATTTCCTCATACATCATATTATGATCTGATGGCTTTCTTATTCTTTGAAAAAAGGATAAAAATTGTGACCGAGAGTTTCCATCATGCCATACTAAAGGACCAAAAGGGTTTTAGATAAACGTAAAAGGAACAAGCAGTGATTACTAGGATGCTACATGGATTTACTAAGAAGAAACCCATCTAACTTGCCTTCTCAGACAGGATTACTAGATTAGGTCTGGGAAGTATGACAGTTGCAGCATAAATGAACTTTCCTAGGCAGAAGCCTAGGTCTTTCTTGATGTTTTTACGATAGTGTGGAAGCAGCAATATGGGCTAGATTAAAAACAGGTTGACTGACCATGCCTCATGGGTCCTGATTATAACCCGTCATGGGAGGTGGTGGTTGGTATGCTCGAAGAGACTGTACTCAGATCTGTCTAGTTCTCATTTTTTCAGTGATTTTCATGAAAATACGGGTGGCATGTTTATCAAAGCTGTAGATGGAATTCACTGTAAATAAAAAATTGTCATGGATGCAAGAAATATAGCAATAAAACAAAATTAGACACAGTTCCTATGCTTATAGGTAACAAACTGGATGACAGAATTAGGAGGTAAAATGACCTCAGCACGCTGTAATAATATAATGAAAAGCAATAAATGACCAGTCCAACTTCTGGGGCAAAGATCTGGCTTAGCAACAAAACCTTTAGAAAAAAAATTAAGATTTCAGTCAACAATATGCTCAATACCTGTCCAACAGTGTGATTCAACTTCCAAAACAGCTAACATGATTTTAAGCTGAATTAATGGAAGGCGTAGACTCCAGACCAGTAATTCTCATTTTTTTTGTCATCCTAAGTACTAATGAGAAATTATATGAACATTTTCCTGAATCGCTAACTCAGTAACTGTCAAAGCAGGCTTCCGTAAGAGAATATGTCACTCTTCTTGGGGCGAGGGAAAGGGGAAGGGTATGTACCGTGAAGCTACAGTTCCCTGGAGATTCTAATAAGCTGTCCTCCCCCCCTCCTTGGGCAGGTATCACTTACCCTCTCCCCACCATTCCCAGTCACGATCCAGAACAAGGGAATTAATAGTTTGTACCGTGAAAATAATGTTTGGCTCTGGGCATAAGACTGAGGCATCCCAAGCATACCTGGTGTAGAGTAAGATGCTCGTAAATATCTATTGAACGAGTGAAAGAAGATATATATGTTTTCAGAGACCAGTGACTGGCTGGCGCAAGGACTCAAAACTAAGTCCTCTGAGGAAATGGAGATGCTTACTAAGTACAGGGAGAGCATGATAATTATTTTTAAAAGGCTGAAGATCTGCCATGTGGAAGATGGTTTAGACTTACTCTGTTGTACAAGGCAGAACGAAGGGAGGAGACATGTTTCAGTTCAGTAGCAGCAAGAACTTTCTAGTGGTCAAGGCTGTTGCAGAGTGGACTGGGCCACCTCAAGGGAGAGGGAGCTGCCCTCCCCGCCCCCGTGAACTTCAACAGCTGTGCACAGGAACACTGGTAATTTGTTACTAAAAGTAAAGGACTGAGCTATAAGAACATGTACTTAAAAAGGAAGAAACTAGAGCAGGTTCAAAGTTATCTCTATAATGTTTTTCTCCTTTGCTTACATTCCAAAATACTTTTTGAGTGGAAGAAGTAAGTGTAGGGTTAGAGCTAGTGCATTGGGAGCGTCTACAGGCATGTGGGGGCACGTGTGAATTTTTGTGGTGAACCCTTGGGCTACAGGGCCACTTAGTGTAGATTTTTTTCTTGGTGGTTGGGTGGGTGCCAGTGTTGTAAAAAATTACTTTAAAAATGCCTTTCCATCCTATGATTTTTGTTATCTAAGTATATACATATTTACTTAGTTCTTCCTTATGTAAATACTAAGAACATTAATGTTGTCAAAAAAGCTACACATTTTTTACACTTTAACAGCTGGTAGTGAGGACTCCTCTGGCGGTCCAGTTAAGATTGCGTGCTTTGGGGCTTCCCTGGTGGCGCAGTGGTTGAGAATCTGCCTGCCGCTGCAGGGGACACGGGTTCGAGCCCTGGTCCGGGAAGATCCCACATGCCACGGAGCGACTAAGCCCGTGCGTCACAACTACTGAAGCCAGTGCACCTAGAGCCCGTGCTCAGCAACAAGAGAAGCCACTGCAACGAGAAGCCCACGCACCGCAACAAAGAGTGGCCCCCGCTCGCCGCAACTAGAGAAAGCCCGCGCGTAGCAACAAAGACCCAATGCAGTCAAAAATAAATACAATAATTAAAAAAAAAAAAAAAAGATTCTGTGCTTCCACTGCAGGGGGCACAGGTTCGACCCCTGGTTGGGGAATTAGGATCTGTGCTTCCACTGCAGGGGACACAGGTTCGACCCCTGGTTGGGGAATTAGGATCTGTGCTTCCACTGCAGGGGGCACAGGTTCGTCCCCTGGTTGGGGAATTAGGATCTGTGCTTCCACTGCAGGGGGCACAGGTTCGACCCCTGGTTGGGGAATTAGGATCTGTGCTTCCACTGCAGGGGGCACAGGTTCGATCCCTGGTTGGGGAATTAGGATCTGTGCTTCCACTGCAGGGGACACAGGTTCGACCCCTGGTTGGGGAATTAGGATCTGTGCTTCCACTGCAGGGGGCACAGGTTCGACCCCTGGTTGGGGAATTAGGATCTGTGCTTCCACTGCAGGGGGCACAGGTTCGACCCCTGGTTGGGGAATTAGGATCTGTGCTTCCACTGCAGGGGGCACAGGTTCGACCCCTGGTTGGGGAATTAGGATCTGTGCTTCCACTGCAGGGGGCACAGGTTCGAGCCCTGGTTGGGGAATTAGGATCTGTGCTTCCACTGCAGGGGGCACAGGTTCGACCCCTGGTTGGGGAATTAGGATCTGTGCTTCCACTGCAGGGGACACAGGTTCGACCCCTGTTTGGGGAATTAGGATCTGTGCTTCCACTGCAGGGGGCACAGGTTCGACCCCTGGTTGGGGAATTAGGATCTGTGCTTCCACTGCAGGGGGCACAGGTTCGACCCCTGGTTGGGGAATTAGGATCTGTGCTTCCACTGCAGGGGACACAGGTTCGACCCCTGGTTGGGGAATTAGGATCTGTGCTTCCACTGCAGGGGGCACAGGTTCGACCCCTGGTTGGGGAATTAGGATCTGTGCTTCCACTGCAGGGGGCACAGGTTCGACCCCTGGTTGGGGAATTAGGATCTGTGCTTCCACTGCAGGGGGCACAGGTTCGATCCCTGGTTGGGGAATTAGGATCTGTGCTTCCACTGCAGGGGACACAGGTTCGACCCCTGGTTGGGGAATTAGGATCTGTGCTTCCACTGCAGGGGGCACAGGTTCGAGCCCTGGTTGGGGAATTAGGATCTGTGCTTCCACTGCAGGGGGCACAGGTTCGACCCCTGGTTGGGGAATTAGGATCTGTGCTTCCACTGCAGGGGGCACAGGTTCGATCCCTGGTTGGGGAATTAGGATCTGTGCTTCCACTGCAGGGGGCACAGGTTCGACCCCTGGTTGGGGAATTAGGATCTGTGCTTCCACTGCAGGGGGCACAGGTTCGATCCCTGGTTGGGGAATTAGGGTCTGTGCTTCCACTGCAGGGGGCACAGGTTCGACCCCTGGTTGGGGAATTAGGATCTGTGCTTCCACTGCAGGGGGCACAGGTTCGACCCCTGGTTGGGGAATTAGGATCTGTGCTTCCACTGCAGGGGGCACAGGTTCGACCCCTGGTTGGGGAATTAGGATCTGTGCTTCCACTGCAGGGGGCACAGGTTCGAGCCCTGGTTGGGGAATTAGGATCTGTGCTTCCACTGCAGGGGGCACAGGTTCGACCCCTGGTTGGGGAATTAGGATCTGTGCTTCCACTGCAGGGGGCACAGGTTCGAGCCCTGGTTGGGGAATTAGGATCTGTGCTTCCACTGCAGGGGACACAGGTTCGAGCCCTGGTTGGGGAATTAGGATCTGTGCTTCCACTGCAGGGGGCACAGGTTCGACCCCTGGTTGGGGAATTAGGATCTGTGCTTCCACTGCAGGGGGCACAGGTTCGACCCCTGGTTGGGGAATTAGGATCTGTGCTTCCACTGCAGGGGGCACAGGTTCGACCCCTGGTTGGGGAATTAGGATCTGTGCTTCCACTGCAGGGGGCACAGGTTCGATCCCTGGTTGGGGAATTAGGATCTGTGCTTCCACTGCAGGGGACACAGGTTCGACCCCTGGTTGGGGAATTAGGATCTGTGCTTCCACTGCAGGGGGCACAGGTTCGACCCCTGGTTGGGGAATTAGGATCTGTGCTTCCACTGCAGGGGGCACAGGTTCGAGCCCTGGTTGGGGAATTAGGATCTGTGCTTCCACTGCAGGGGGCACAGGTTCGATCCCTGGTTGGGGAATTAGGATCTGTGCTTCCACTGCAGGGGGCACAGGTTCGACCCCTGGTTGGGGAATTAGGATCTGTGCTTCCACTGCAGGGGGCACAGGTTCGACCCCTGGTTGGGGAATTAGGATCTGTGCTTCCACTGCAGGGGGCACAGGTTCGAGCCCTGGTTGGGGAATTAGGATCTGTGCTTCCACTGCAGGGGGCACAGGTTCGACCCCTGGTTGGGGAATTAGGATCTGTGCTTCCACTGCAGGGGGCACAGGTTCGACCCCTGGTTGGGGAATTAAGGAAAAAAAACCAAAGTCGGTAGCGGACAGATTTCATAGGCAACACTGGGGTGCTGCAGTGTCTGTCTCCTCTCTGTACACATATCTATATGTATACATACATTTTAAAGTAAGCTAAAAAAATTAGTCATTATTTTTGATTAAGAGGTTTACCAAAAAAAGCTTATTACAGATTTAGTTTGGAAAAATTGATAAAACACATTATGGTTAAAGAACAGAATTTATAATAAAATGTTTAAAAGTGTATTTTCGCTCTTCCTTGGTTTGTCTGAGTTGGCTTGGCAGACTGCGCAGCTATGAAATATTCATATTTGCTGAATAAACGAATGACTGAATTGTTACTAATGTTCTCCCATAGTTCTCACCCCAGAGGAGAAATTAGAAGATTGTTGGCTGCCCCAATTTGCATATTTGTATACAAAGTGAAGAAGAGGTAATCATATCTCTTTTCTTCCTCAGGGAGACACGATATAGACACACAAATAAATAAAAGGAACTAGCTATGTTACCCCCAATTTCAGATTTATATCATTTCTTTTCTCCCTTTCCTATTCATTTCCCCTGTCTCCTAAAATAAAGCTCACAGAGTAAATGATACTTACTGTCTGTGTAAATGAAGTTAAGACTGACCAATGTGAGGAATGTCAAAAACGCGACATTTTTACATTAGAAATCATGAGCTAACAAACTTTTCTGGAAGAAAAAACCATGCACGCTCCGTTCTGTTGCTAATAGCTTAAGTCTCTTCAAATCGAACAGAGGTCAGAAGGGCCTATTATCGGCATTTTATTTAGCAGCTTATCCTTTTCCTGGAGAATATCTAAGTATTCAAGAAAGACAGCCAACTGGAGGGGGGGAGGTTGTTAGTATTAAAATGTCAAGAGTAGGCACCTTTGGCCGAAGTTTGGAGAAAGTGCTATGTTGAAAGATTTTTCCTTAAAGAAATAAGTCTGGAAAGTTAGATTTTCTTTTTAAAACAGGGTAATAATACTTATATTTCATTTGTCTGCAATGTTAGTTTCTGAAGTGCTTTCTCTTGCAGTCTCATTTTTTTGTCGGATATAATTCTAACGTTTTCTCTAATTAAAAGTTGTAAAAAATAAACACTATATCCTATAAACATAAATATGAACATAACTCTTATCACATGGAAATCAGTCTGTGAATGACACGGCAAGGAACTTAGAGAATCAAATTCTTTAAGAAATGGAAATAAGCTAAGCGCCTACCTACCATTTAACTGGCATGCCTGTATTATTTGGTCTCATCGTTGTATTTGACACTAGCAAGCATTTGCCCCCTCCTGCCTATAAGATCAGATTTCATCCGTCCTTTAGTTTCTGTCATCTTGGGTTCCCCTGATTACCAGCCTCTCACTGCTCCTATTCAGTCTCCTCCAGTGACTCTTCTTCCTGAGCTCATTCAACCAACGAAGGCATTTTCTAAGGGCCTGTCCTTAAAGACTCTTCTTCAGTTTTTGAACAAACAATTTTGAATACCTTCCATGTCCCAGGAACCGTGCTGAGGGCTAAGAATACAACGATGAAGGATAGTAAACATGAGTCCTCCTCTCAAGGAGCTTGCAGTCTGCTGGGGAGGAGATGACATTACAGAAAAAAATTTCAAAGAGTTATTTACAAATTTTGGTAAGTGCTATACAGGAAAAAAATATAGCATATATTAAGAGCAGTACAACAAGGGGACCTAACCCAGTCTGGAGGCTAGGGAAGGCTCTCAGAGGCAGTGTTGTCTGAGTAGTGATCTGAAGAATGTGCAAGTGGCAAAGTATGTGCGGAGACCCTATGTGGGGAGGGAGGATAATGGAATGATGGAAGATAAAGAAGGCCATCGTCAGGGATACAGCATGAGAAATGGAGGGGAAGAGGTAGTCAGTACATCACATAAGGCCCGGAGGCAAGCCCCTACACTCCACGGCTTCAAATCTCAGCTCCATGCCAAAGACCTCATGACTATCCCAGTTTGTTGGCACCAGTCCTAAACTTTTGACTGCTGGTTGGATATTTACACAGGCATGTTTTCAAGTCACCTCAAACTCAACTCATTATCTTTTATCTGGACTACTGCAACGGTCTCCTAACTTGTTGTCCAGATGCAAACCCATCTACCCTAATCACCAGAAAGCAGGGTACACCACGTTCAAACTAGGAGCAGACAGTGACTAACTACATGGATCTATGAAAATCAATAGGACTGCAATAGTTCAATGCCCACGCTGTCTCAGAACTTAAGATTCCATTTGATTAATACTGCTTTGAGTAATAGCAGAAACAAACAAAATAAAACCCCCAAAACCCCAAGCAAATGAAAACCTTCCCAAATTTTTAAATATCAATATTTGATAAATACTGAAAATCGTGTAAGGTAAAAGTGAATCACTACAATGATTACATTAAAATACATGACAGGGACTTCCCTGGTGGCGCAGTGGTTAAGAATCTGCCTGCCAATGCAGAGGACATGGGTTCAATCCCTGGTCTGGGAAGATCCTACATGCCACAAGCAACTAAGCCCATGTGCCACAACTACTGAGCCCACGCACCGCAACTGCTGAAGCCCGTGCGCCTAGAGCCCATGCTCCGCAACAAGAGAAGCCACTGCAACGAGAAGCCTGCGCACGGCAGAGTAGCCCTCGCTAGCTGCAACTAGAGAAAGCCTGCGTGCAGCAACGAAGACCCAATGCAACCAAATAAATAAAAAATAAATAAATTTATAATTAAAAAATAAATAAAATAAAATACATGACAGCATCATTTTAGAAAGTGCATAATTTATTACATGTGAGTTAATAATAAAACGGATACTTGGGAACTTTAAAAATGAGTTACGAGTAACAGATGCAAAATTCTCAAATTCTGGAACCTGAAATATTAAAATTCAAGCAATTTCTTAAAACTCTTTCTCATGATTAGCATAGTTTGAAAACTGTTACGCTCTTCCAAGGGAAAAAGGAGGAATTAAAAAATAGACACGTTGATGAAGGCAATGAGTTCTTCCCAGCTGGCTTTATTCTCTACTGAAGCTCAATATAGGATTACCTTTTCTTTACTTACAGGAAGCTGCTCTGTTTTCCAATAACCCTCAAAACAGAATGGAAAATGCTTATGCAAAACGACACAAGCCTTAACCATTCTATGCAGGTTTTACCATTTTAATAAACTTCTAGTCCAACAGCTTTCCCAAGTATAAAGTTCTGTGAGTAAACTATGAATATTTTTAAATATTTTCCAGATTCATCATGGAGGCTGCTTTTCTTCTCTGTACTGTAATCGCACTGAGCTGCAATTGAAATAAACAATGAGTAAGTAGCTACTTTTTCTGTGGAAAAATCTTAGACTAATACAAAGTATAATGCATCACAACTTACAATTATTGAAAATAATCTTATTGTAAAGGGTCTTGTTAGAGGTCGCTTTTTGTGTTCATTTCTCTTTTACTCTTGAGACTTTAAAATGCCTGTATTACCCTAGAGATATGCATGTCAAATATGGCATTCCATAGCTCAGTAATACACTGAGCATTCCAAAACATATTTTACAAACGAATGAAAAACATCTAGATAAAAGTTAATCAGGAAAGAGGCTAGAACACAAACTAAGTGTGAGCCAGCACAATGCAGGGCTGGTAATAAAAAGATGATGACAGATCACAGTAAGTCTAATAAGAAAATAATCTTTAAATATTAAATTGGAATTGATAATACAGACACATGGTAAAAGATATCTAACAGTACAAAAGAGTATACAGCATAAAGGAAGTCTTCCCATCTCTGTCCTTCATTCCACATCCCTCTTTCCAGGCAAAACCACTATTTCCAGCTTCTAAGTATATTTCTTGAAATATTCTAAGTGAGAATACATGCACATATTTCCTCACCCTTTTTTATTTAAAAAATGATAAAGTACTATACACACTTTTCATATTTTTCTCCTGCTAAATGATCTACCTTAGAAATAGCTCCACATTAAATCTACTTTATTCCTCTTAACAGCTGCAGAATTTCCCGTGTATGGTTATTCCATAGTTTAACTGGTTTCCTATTGATGGGCATTTAGATGGTCTTTCATCTTTTAGAATTATAGGCAATGCTGCAATTAGTCTTTTTACGTGCTTCCTTGCACAGACTTGCCCAGGTGCAAGTACACTACCTGCAGAATAAATTCTTAGAACTGCTAGGTCCCAGGTTAGGTTTACAACTGTTGAGAGATACTGCCAAGTTGGGTGCCAAAGAGGTTGTACCAATACCCACTCATGTCAGTGATGTGTGCAAGTGCCAGCACAATGCATTATCAACCTTCACAACCTGACAGGTGAAAAATAATATGTGATTACAGTTTAAGTCTCTATTTGCCTTTTGGGTGAGGAGGAGCTGGGCATTTAAAAAAAATGTTTAAAAGCCATCTGTCTTTTATCCTTTATTCACTTTATTGTACTGCAGCCCTTTTTTTTTGTTGATTAGCCACTCTATGTGTGTTTAGGATACAAGCCTTTTGTCATATGTCTTGCAAATATTTTTCTCTTTTGTCACTGACTTTACGACTTTTCTCTGCAGAAATCTGAAATTTAAATAGTCACATTTATTAATTTCTTTTCATAGTTTCTAGGTTTTGTGTCCTGCAGAGAAGGGCTTCACTGATTTTTTAAAATCCCATCCCGTCAAAAGAACACAGTGTGGCATTCAATAGTTTAGAATGATACACTTGGAACATCTAACTGTTGTCCAGAGATGGATGAAGAAGATATAGAAAAAGTTAATCAGAACAGCACATTTCGAGCGTGACTGAATGACTACACTGCAGGGCTTGTGCTGAAGCAATGACATGATGCTTGGCTGCACTGGTAAGAATGACATGTGAGAGCCAATATTCATCTTTTCATGCAGCGGTCTTTAACCGTTTTGGCACCAGGGGCTGGTTTTGTAGAAGACAGTTTTTCCACGGATTGGGGGAGGGCGGGTGGTGGTTCAGGTGGTACTGCCAGCAATGGGGAGCGATGGGGAGTGGTGGGGAACGATGGGGAGCGATGGGAAGTGACGGGGAGCGATGGGAGCGACGGGGAGCGGTGGGGAGCGACGGGGAGCGACGGGGAGCGACGGGGAGCGACGGAGAGCGACGGCAAGCAACAGGGAGCGATGGGGAGTGACGGGAAGCGACGGAGAGCGATGGGGAGCGATGGGGAGCGACGGGGGGCGACGGGGAGTGGTGGGGAGCAATGGGGAGCAGCAGGTGAAGCTTCACTCGCTCGCCTGCTGCTCACCTCCTGCTGTGTGGCCCGGTTCCAGGGGTTGGGGATTTCTGTTTAAACGCCTTTACTTCATTAAATATCAAGCCCTTCCCAGGATATCATTTTTAACAGGAGTTTCCAGTTTTTGGAAGAAAATGGGAAAATTAGAAAGGATTCAGAGAAGGCAAAGATAAAGATTAAAAAAGACTGAATATATGTCTTATAAAAAAGTTTATGACTTGGACACATTTAAAATAGAAAAAAAAATTAACTCCAGGGAATAAATTCCTTTTTGTGTATGGGGAAAATGCTGAATGATTACTTTCCATCTTCAAATGAGAACAGAATGGAAGGAAAAAAACTTAGGGAAAAATCTGTGAAGTGGTTACCGACAAACATTAAAAAGAAGGCTCACAAGGGGAATGGTGTAACCTCTGCCATTAGGGAGTTTAAATAACAGGAGAAACATCTTTGTTGGACTGTTTAGGTTTAATTCTGTCAGGAAGGAGACAACTAGAAGTCAACTGGATTATATCGTTAAGGTTCTGTAACTGTACCCTTGTGCGGGTAGTTGATTTCAGGTAGGCATTTTCTTTACCACAGTCCTTGAAAAAGGTAAACTTGAACCTTTAAAGACTGTGATATAGAAATTTAATTTCTACATATAAGTATCTTATTTACCACTTAATGACTATGCTAAGTGCTTTGTATGTGCTAATTACTTTGATATTTCAATAACTCTACTGGGGAGGTGTTATTATCCTACGTTAAACATGAAGGAACTGAGGCTTAGAGAAGATGAAATTGCCCGAAGTCACATGGCTACTTAATGGCACCAGGCTATCTGCCTGACTCCAAAATACCTCCTCTCATGATACCGTCCCATACACCTTGGCTCCTGTTACCTTATAATCTAAATGAATTCTTGAATAATTAATTAATTCATCCAGTAATCCATAATTTCATAAGAAGTTAAACTTACATGGTAAAACTATAATTACTTTCAAGAGGCAGGAAAATTGAAGGGCAAATTATGATTGGATTTTCTTTAAGTGCTATGCCATGTTCATACCACAAGTAGATTTCAAAAAAAAATCTATAAACATCATGAACACAAACTGAATTCAGTATTTAGAGTTAGTCACTGCTGTAATAAAATCTAAGAATACTGTTGATTTTGATTGAAACAGTACCAAATATTATATAATTATTAATACAGTAACTCGGTTTGTTTTTCTCTATCTATCTAAACAGTCTGTTTCAAGCCTATCTTTATAATCACTAAACTCTTTTCATTTTGATCCTAACAGGAGAGACTACTGCTCCTACTTTAGAACAAATGGCCCATTTCATTTATGTGATACGTGTGCATTAGGAGTAATTGCCCCTTATAATTTCATTGATGTTCTGCACTTTTTACTCTATTTCCCATTGGACGACTTTTATATGGTATTTTAGATTTATATGGTCATATACAAATGTCCATTAAATGAAGTTAAACCTATAAGCTAGGTAATTTTTTTCCATTTAAAAACTGCAATAAAAACACTGCAATTTGAAACACTACATTCAAAGCATGTCATTTACTTCCGAATCTGTCAATGAATACCTGCCTAGTTTTAGACAGAACATAATGCTAGAGCAGTGCTGTTCAACAGAACTTACTGGGGTGACAGAGTTGTTCTATATTACGCTGTCCAATATGACATGGCTACATGTGACTTTTGAGCATTTGAAATCTGAATAGTGTGACTGAAGATTTCAATTTTAATTTTATTTAATTTTAATTTAAACAGCTGCCTGTGGCTAGCAGCTATCATATTGGACAGTGCAGTTCCAGATTTAGGTGTCAAATGGCGGAGACCGATGTTTATTTCTGTTTCTGAAGTTTACTTTTTCAACCTTAAACATTAAAGAGACTAATTTTAAGTAGTTTAATCAAATAAAAATAAAACTACTAGTTCTCTGGAAACTTCTAAGGAGCTTTTCTTATCTCCACTCTACTCAGACTATTGTTATCCAGGGATAACGAGGAAGCTCCCTACCTGCTGGGAGGCTGAAGCAGCTCTCTGTTCCGCCTCACTTAGTCGTTTCTGAAGTCTGTTGGATTTTTCTTGATGCTCTACAATCAACTTTTCATTCTATTAAGGGTAAATATAAGACAAACAAGTTAGAAATCCATATGTGGCACGGAGATGTTTTATGGAATAGTCAATGAAAAATCTGGACATCATTTTACCACTTACAAAATGCAAAGATAATATATCTCCAAATTTACATTTTTCAAGTCATGAACTTCAAGGTTCAAAGCTGGTTTTACATTATGACTAAACTGGTTCCCCTCCCCTGACCCTCCACCACATGCCACCAAAGAAAGTGAATTAAATCTAAAAGCAAAGCGAATCTGAAGTTAAGACCAAGGCTTTCAGTTTGTGATTTGTTAACCTTGAGATCCTATATCACTACTTTGGAATCACCCAGAGAGTGTGAGAACACAGACCTGAGCCTCACAACCAGAGCATCAGTAGGGGTGGGATGGTCCTGAGAATCTGCACTTCTATCAAGTTCTTGGGTGGTGTCGATGCTGTCTGCTAGCGCATTTAGAACCACTGTGCTAGACAAGCTTCCAGGGGAACTGTGACATAGTCTACGCATTATTAAGGTCAAGAAACAGAAAATGTTCATTCTAGAAATCCTGATTTTTACAGAGCTAGACTTATCTTAAATGATTTATATGCTTACGGTATTATTTAAAAGGGGAAGAAATCAGTCTACATGTTTCCCAATACATGTGTATACTCCAGAAGGTATTCTCCAGAAGGTATTAGGGTCAATAGCATTATTAAGGCATTGGTATGGGTTGCATTATGTCCCTAAAAAAAAGATGTTGAAGCCCCAACCCCCTAGTACTTATGAATGTGACCTTATTTGGAAATAGGGTCTTTGTTGATGATTAAGTTGAAGTCATTAGGGTGGGTCCATATCCAGTATGACTGGTGACTTCATAAAAAGGGGAAATTTGGACATAGAGACAGACATGCACAAAGGGAAGAACACATGAAGACACAGGGAGAACATTATCAACAAGACAGGGAATGCCTGAGGCCACCAGAAGCTAGGAAGGAGGCCTGGAAAAGATTCTCCCTCAGAAGGAACCAATTCTGCTGTCTTCTTGATTTTGGACTACTGGCTTCCAGAACTGCGAGACAGTAAGTTTCTGTTGGTTAAGCCACCCCAGTCTGTATTACTTTGTTAGAGCAGCCTCAGGCAACTACATAGGCATCATGAATATAAATCTGTCACAACATGGTGTCATGCAGACAAGTTAAAAGAATCTATCAATTAAAAAATGTATTAGCCTTCTCCATACAAACAAGCCTAAAAAAAAAGTTTTTGCACATGTAAAACTGTTATACAGTTCTTTGAACTAGGTACTTCCCATGTCATAACATACAAGTGATAAGAATGAATGTCATGCCTAGTAATACAAAATACTGAACTAACAGTATCCTGCTAAAATGTGCTTAATTCTATTTCTTAGTGTGCCCAAAAGCAAAATTAAATTGTATGAAGAGAACTATATTGGCTTTTCCAATTTACCAAGATGTTTAAATACGTAGTCTTAAATTTAAGAGACACATCATTAACACTAGAGAAAACCTGAGGAAAAACTGCCATCATCTATAATAATCATTTTCATAGTTATAATCAGACTATATATACATTTTACTATGCTGCTACCATAATGGTTAAGGCACAGTACAGCTTAGATAAAACATAATATATGCAACTGTTCTTTTTTAATTGATCATTTTAGTTGCTTTTGAGCTTCCAAAATAATTAACATTGCTGTGTTGAATATTTCCCTTTAAAGTTTTTCAAATTTAAAATTATTTCCTTAGGACAGATTCCTGGAAGTGGGAGCACATCAAAGAGTTTTTGAAAGGTTACTGTTTAATTGTTTTCTAAATGGCTCATGTCAATTTACAATGCTATAAAACTGAAGTGTAATGACTTCACTATGGCTCCTATAGAAGGCCACAGAGACCTAGTGGACCATACAGCCTGTTAATGAAATTCCAACAAATACCTTCGAAGTTTGCTCATCAAACAAAGAACTAGAGTTCTAGAAAGTTCTAATAATAATCTGGAAATTGTTTAAATTTTTTTCTTCAAAGGAAAAAAATGATAAACCCTTGCTATATTTAGTTCTAAAGCATTAATCTAAAGGAATGTTTTAATATATCCCAGTAGGAAAAAGTATTTTCTACATGTCTTTTGTGATGGACTAAAACAAAAATGGAGGAGGATCTTCAAGATGATGGTGGAGTAAGACGTGGAGATCACCTTCCTCCCTACAAATACACCAAAAATACATCTACATGTGGAAAAATTCCCACAGAACACCTACTGAATGCTGGCAGAAGAAATTAGACTTCCAAAAAGGCAGGAAAATCCCCATGTACCTGGCCATGTGGCTGATAGGGTCTTGGTGCTCTGGCCGGATGTCAGGCCTGAGCTACTGAGGTGGGAGAGCCGAGTGCAGGATATTGGACCACCAGAGACCTCCCAGCCCCATGTCATATCAAGCGGCAAGAGCTCTCCCAGAGATCTCTGCCTCAATGCTAAGACCAAGCTCCACTCAACAACCAGCAAGCTCCAGTGCTGGACATGGCATGCCAAAAAACTAGTAAGACAGTACACAACCCCATCCATTAGCAGAGAGGCTGCCTAAAATCATAGTAAGTTCACAGATACACCAAAACACACCACTGGACGAGGCCCTGCCCACCAGAAAGACAAGATCCAGCCCAACCCACCAGAACATAGGCACCAGTCCCCTCCACCAGGAAGCCTACACAACCCACTGAACCAACCTTAATCACTGGGGGCATACACCAAAAATAACGGGAACTACGAACCTGCAGCCGGTAAAAAAGAGACCCCAAACAGTAAGTTAAGCAAAATGAGAAGACAGAGAAATATGCAGCAGATGAAGGAGCAAGGTAAAAACCCACCAGACCAAACAAATGAAGAGGAAATAGGCAGTCTACCTGAAAAAGAATTCAGAGTAATGATAGTGAAGATGATCTAAAATCTTGGAAATAGAATGGAGAAAATACAGGAAACATTTAACAAGGACCTAGAAGAACTAAAGAGCAAAAAACAATGATGAACAACACAATAAATGAAATTAAAAATTCTCTAGAAGGAATCAATAGCAGAATAACTGAGGCAGGACAGATTAGTGACCTGAAAGATAAAAGAGAGGAAATAACTACTGCAGAGCAGAATAAACAAAAAAGAATGCAAAGAATTGAGGACAGACTCAGAGACCTCTGGGACAACATTAAAAGAAACAACATTCGATTTATAGGGCTCCCATAAGAAGAAGAGGAAAAAAAAAGGACTGAGAAAATATTTCAAGAGATTATAGTTAAAAACTTCCCTAATATGGGAAAGGAAACAGTCAATCAAGTCCAGGAAGTGCAGAGTCCCAAACAGGATAAATCCATGAAGAAACACAACAAGACACATATTAATCAAACTATCAAAAATTAAATACAAAGAACAAATATTAAAGAAGCAAAGGAAAAGCAACAAATAACATACAAGGGAAATGCTATAACCTTAACACCTGATCATTCAGCAGAAACTCTGCAAGCCAGAAGGGAGTGTCAGGACATATTTAAAGTTATGAAAGAGAAAAACCTACATCCAAGATTACTCTACCTAGCAAGGAGCTCATTCAGATTTGATGGAGAAATTGAAAACATTACAGACAAGAAAAAGCTAAGAGAATTCAGCACCACTAAACAAGCTTTACAACAAATGTTAAAGGAACTTCTCTAGGCAGGAAAAACAAGACAAGGAAAAGACCTACAATAACAAACCCAAAACAATTAAGAAAATGGTAATAGGAACAATGATATTGAGGACTACCTTAAATGTAAATGGATTAAGTGCTCCAATCAAAACACAGACTGCCCAAAAGGATACTAAAACAAGACCCATATATATGCTGTCTACAAGAGACCCACTTCAGACCTAGGGACACATACAGACTGAAAGTGAGGGGACAGAAAAAGATATTCCATGCAAATGGAAATCAAAAGAAAGCTGCAGTAGCAATTCTCATATCAGACAAAAAAAGACTTTAAAATAAAGACTATAACAAGAGAAAAAGAAGGACCCTACATATGATTAAGGGATCAATCCAAGAAGAAGATATAACATTTGGAAATATTTATGTACCCAACATAGAAGTACCCCAATACATAAGGCATATGCTAACAGCCATAAAAGGGGAAATCAACAGTAGCAAAATAATAGTAGGGGACTTTAACACCTCACATTCACCAATGGAATGAACAATGAAAATGAAAATCAATAAGGAAACAGAAGTTTTAAATGACACATTAAAAAAGTTGGACTTGGGCTTCCCTGGTGGCGCAGTGGTTGAGAGTCCGCCTGCCGATGCAGGGGACACGGGTTCGTGCTCCGGTCCGGGAGGATCTCACATGCCGCGGAGCGGCTGGGTCCGTGAGCCATGGCCGCTGGGCCTGCGCGTCTGGAGCCTGTGCTCCGCAACGGGAGGGGCCGCAGCAGTGAGAGGCCCGCGTACCGAAAAAAAAAAAAAAAAAAAGTTGGACTTAATTGATATTTATAGGACATTCCATCCAAAAACAACAGAACACACTTTCTTCTCAAGTGCTCATGGACCATTCTCCAGGATAGACCATATCCTGGGTCACAAATCAAGCCTTGGTAAATTGAAGAAAATTGAAATTGTATCAAGTATCTTTTCCAACCACAATGCAATAACACTAAATATCAATTTCAGGAAGAAAACTGCAAAAAATACAAACATATGGAGGATAAACAATACGCTACTAAATAACCAAGAGATCACTGAAAAAATCAAAGAGGAAATCAAAAAATACCTAGAAACAAATGACAATGAAAACATGATGACCCAAAACCTATGGGATGCAGCAAAAGCAGTCCCAAGAGGGAAGCTTATAGCAACACAATCCTACCTCAAGAAACAAAAAAAAAAAAAATCAAAAAACCAACCTAACCTTACACCTAAAGCAATTAGAGAAAGAAGAACAAGAAACCCCCCCAAACTTAGCAGAAGGAAGGAAATCATAAAGATCAGAATAGAAATAAATGAAAAAGAAATGAAGGAAACCAGAGCAAAGATCAATAAAACTAAAAGCCGTTTCTTTGAGAAGAAAAACAAAATTGATAAACCATTAGCCAGACTCATAAAGAAAAAAAAAGGAGAAGACTCAAATCAACAGAATTAGAAATGAAAAAGGAGAAGTAACAACTGACACTGCAGAAATACAAAGGATCATGAGACATTACTACAAACAACTCTATGCCAATAAAATGGAAAACCTGGAAGAAATGGACAAATTCTTAGAAAAACACAACCTTCCAAGACTGAAGCAGGAAGAAAGAGAAAATATAAACAACAATCACAAGCACTGAAATTGAAACTGTGATTAAAAATCTTCCAACAAACAAAAGCCCAGGATCAGATGGCTTCACAGGCGAATTCTGTCAAACACTTAGAAAAGAGCTAACACCTATCCTTCTCAAACTCTTCCAAAATATAGCAGAGGGAGGAACACTCCCAAACTCATCCCATGAGGCCATCATCACCCTGATACCAAAACCAGAGAAAGATGTCACAAAAAAAGAAAACTCCAGGCCAGTAGCACTGATGAACACAGAAATTAAAATCCTCAACAAAATACTAGCAAACAAAATCCAACAGCGCATTGAAAGGATCATACACCATGATCAAGTGGGGTTTATCCCATGAATGAAAGGATTCTTCAATACACACAAATCATTCAATGTGATAAACCACATTAACAGAAGGATAAAAACTATATTATCATCTCAATAGATGCAGAGAAAGCTTTTGAGACAATTCAACACCCATTCATGATAAAAACTCTCCAGAAAGTAGGCATAGAGGGAACTTATCTCAACATAATAAAGGCCATATATGAAAAACCCACAGCCAACATCGTCCTCAATGGTGAAAAACTGAAAGCATTTCCACTAACATTAGGAACAAGACAAAGTTGCCCACTCTCACCACTATTATTCAACACAGTTTTGGAAGTTTTAGCCATAGCAATCAGATAAGAAAAAGCAATAAAAGGAATCCAAATTGGAGAAGAAGAAGTAAAACTGTCACTGTTTGCAGATGACAGGATCCTATACATAGAGAATCCTAAAGATGCTACCAGAAAACTACTAGAGCTACTCAATGAATCTGGTAACGTAGCAGGATACAAAATTAATGCACAGAAATCTCTTGCATTCCTATACACTAATGAGGAAAAATCTGAAGGAAAAATAAGGAAATACTCCCATTTACCACTGCAACAAAAAGAATAAAATACTTAGGAATAAACCTATCTAAGGAGACAAAACACCTGTATGCAGCAAAGTATAAGATACTGATGAAAGAAATTAAAGATGATACAAACAGATGGAGAGATATACCATGTTCTTGGATTGGAAGAATCAACATTGTGAAAATGACTGTACTATCCAAAGCAAGCTACTGACTGAATGCAATCCCTATCAAACTACCAATGGCATTTTTCACAGAATTAGAACAAAAAATTTCACAAATTTTATGGAAACACAAAAGACCCCAAAGAGCCAAAGCAACCTTGAGAAAGACAAACGGAGCTGGAGGAATCACGCTGACTATAGACTATACTACAGACTATATTATAGACTATAGTAGACTATACTACAAATCTACAGTAATCAAGACAGTATGGTACCGGCACATAAACAGAAATATAGATCAATGGAACAGGATAGAAAGCCCAGAGATAAACCCATGCACAGATGGTCACCTATCTTTGATAAAGGAGGCAAGAAAAGACAGCCTCTTCAGTAAGTGGTGCTGGGCAAACTGGACAGCTACACGTAAAAGAATGAAATTAGAACACTCCCTAACACCATCCATAAAAATAAACTCAAAATGAATTAAAGACGTAAATGTAAGCCCAGACACTGTAAAACTATTAGAGGAAAACATAAGCAGAACACTCTGTGACATAAATCACAGCAAGATCTTTTTTGACCCATCTCCTAGAGAAATGGACATAAAAACAAAAATAAACAAATGGGACCTAATGAAACTTAAAAGCTTTTGCACAGCAAAGGAAGCCATAAACAAGATGAAAAGACAACCCTCAGAATGGGAGAAAATATTTGCAAATGAAGCAACTGACAAAGGATCAGTCTCCAAAATACACAAGCAGCTCACACAGCTCAGTATCAAAAAAACAAACAACCAAATCCAAAAATGGGCAGAAAACCTAAATAGACATTTTAACAAAGAAGATATACAGATTGCCAGCAAATACATGAAAGGATGGTCAACAGCACTAATCATTAGAGAAATGCAAATCAAAACTAAAATGTGGTATCACCTCACACTGGTCAGAATGGCCATCATCAAAATATCTACAAACAATAAATGCTGGAGAGGGTGTAGAGAAAAGGAAACCCTCTTGCAGTGTTGGTGGGAATGTAAATGGATATAGCCACTATGGAGAACAGTATGGAGGTTCCTTAAAAAACTAAAAACAGAACTATCATATGACCCAGCAATCCCACTACTGGGCATATACCCTGAGAAAACCATAATTCAAAAAGAGTCATGTACCACAATGTTCATTGCAGCACTATTTACAATAGCCAGGGCATGGAAGCAACCTAAGTGTCCATCGACAGATGAATGGATAATGAAGATGTGGCACATATATACAATGGAATATTACTCAGTCATAAAAAGAAACAAAATTGAGTTATTTGTAGTGAGGTGGATGAATTTAGAGTCTGTCCTACAGAGTGAAGTAAGTCAGAAAGAGAGAAACAAATACCGTATGCTAAAACGTATATATGGATTCTAAAAAAAAAATTGGTTCTGATGAACCTAGGGGAGGGACAGGAATAAAGACACAGATGAAGAGAATGGAGTTGAGGATATGGGGAGGGGGAAGGGTAAGCTGGGATGAAATGAGAGAGTGGCACTGACAGATATACACTACCAAATGTAAAACAGATAGCAAGTAGGAAGCAGCCGCACAGCACAGGGAGACCAGCTCAGTGCTTTGTGACCACCTAGATGGGTGGGATAGGAGGGTGGGAGGGAGATGCAAGAAGGAGGGGATATGGGGATATAGGTATATGTATAGCTGATTCAGTCTGTTATATAGCAGAAACTAACACAAAAATGTAAAGCAATTATACTCCAATAAAGATGTTAAAAAAAAAATTAGAGGAATTGGGTTAAAAAAAAGTCTTAGACATGCACAGAAATAAAGGGGATCCTAACAATTCTGAAAAAGCACAAGGTATACTGGTGAAACTGAAATAAGAGCTCTATCTTTGTCATTTAAATATGATGAATCACAAGCTTTCAAAGCTTTTATTCATATTATATTAAGTGTGCACTTTTAGGGTTATGTATGATTTCTACAAGAAATACTCACATCCATATGGTATTTCCAAGTTGAGAATTAATTTGGACTGGGTTCAGGTAAAATTCTATAACGTGTGGATCAACCTGCAGCAGAAAGCACTTCCCAGGAGGGTCATTATCTTACCTCAACTACCTTTTCATTTGCCATTTCCAGCTGAGAAAGCAGCTCTTGGGTATGAAGTTTCTGTCGACTCAGCTCACTCCTATTAATCAAGAGACAAGGAAGGAAAAAAAAAAAAAGAATGGAAGAAAAAGCCATTAATATAGCTGTTCAAAAATTTAACAAAATCGAATCTTTATTAGTGAGATACATGTTCATGTTTTGAACAAAAATATCTTGTGTGCAAAATAAAAGTTGCTTCTTAATAGACCATATCTGAAATGACTCATTTCTTTATAAAATTCATATATATTCTGGACATTGGTTGTACAATAGTGTGAAAATACTTAGCATTATTGAACTGTTCACTTAAAGTGAATGGAAAACTTCCAGGTGGGTGAACACGTGGAAATTTGGGCAGAGCTTTGGGCCTGGAGAGGGTAAAGATGCTCCGTACCCCTCTCCCATGCCTGGCCCTATGCATCTCGTCCATTTGATGTTCATGTGTATCTTTTATCATAACCTGTAACAAACTGCTAAACGAAAAAGAAGACAGCAATAATAATAACAACAGAGAAATATTCTGCATGATAAAAAGCCATCTCTTGGCTGGCAAGGACCAAAGTATTCTACCCCTGGGAAGCCTGTTTTGCATTTGCAGCAAGAGGGCATTGAGGACCCCTCAAGAACACACCACTTGAGCTTAGTTATGCCTGTGCAGAAGGACAACTTCTGCACCTTTCTCCAATCCCTGTGTGCCTCACACTCACCACACCTCAGACTGCTGTATTTTTTTATTCTTTATTCCCAAAATAGCTTGAGCCCCTTGTCTTCAGGGAGGCAAATCTGAGACTGGTTATCCTGTCGCTTGGCTGCTTACTGAATAAGCCCTCTGTTTGTTGCAAACCTCGAAAACTCAGTGTTCTGGTTGCTACCTGTCAGGCAAAACCAAGCAGGCTCGGTAACGTCAGGAGATCACAAATGAATTCATCTAGAGAACTGACAAATCTGTCAAAAAGAGTTGGCTCTTGAGAGAAGATCTATTTCCGTGGCAGCCCTGCGGCTGACAGGGTATTGGTGCTCTGGCCTAGTGTGAGGCCTGAGCTTCTAAGGTGGGAGAGCTGAGTTCAGGACACTGGACCACCAGAGACCTCCTGGCCCCACGTAATATCAATCTGCAAGAGCTCTCTGAGAGATCTCTGTCTCAACGCTAAGACCCAGCTCCACCCAACAACCAGCAAGCTCCAGTGCTGGACGCCACATGCCAATCAACTAGCAAGACAGGAACACAACCGCACCCATTGGCAGAGAGGCTGACTAAAATCATAATAAGTTCACAGACACCCCAAACACACCACCAGACGCAGCCCTGCCCACCACAAAGACAAGATCCAGCCCCACCCATGGGAAAACAGGCACCAGTCCCCTCCACCAGGAAGCCTACACAACCCACTGAAACAACCTTACCCACTGGGGGCAGACACTAAAAACAACGGGAACTACGAACCTGCAGCCTGCGAAAAGAAGACCACAAACAGAGTAAGTTAAGCAAAATGAGAAGACAAAGAAATATGCAGCAGATAAAGGAGCAAGGTAAAAACCCACCAGACGAAACAAATGAAGAGAAAATAAGCAGTCTACCTGAAAAAGAATTGAGTAATGATGGTGAAGATGATCCAAAATCTTGGAAATGGAATGGAGAAAATATAAAAAACGTTTAACAAGGACCTATAAGAACTAAAGAGCAAAAAACAATGATGAACAACACAACAAATGAAATTAAAAATTCTCTAGAAGGTTCAATAGTAGAATAACTGAGGCAGAAGAACAGATAAGTGACAGGTGAGACAAAATACTGGAAATAGCAACTGGAGTACAGAATAAAGAATGAAAAGAATTGAGGACAGTCCCAGAGACCTCTGGGAAAACATTAAATGCAACAACATTCGAATTATAGGAATCCCAGAAGAAGAAGAGAAAAAGAAAGGGACTGAGAAAATATTTCAAGAGATTATAGTTGAAAACTTCCCTAACATGGGAAAGGAGATAGTCAGTCAAGTCCAGGAAGTGCAGAGAGTCCCATACAGGATAAATCCAAGGAGAAACACAAGAAGACACATAACAATCAAACTATCAAAAATAAAGTACAAAGAAAAAATACTAAAAGAAGCAAGGGAAAAGCAACAAATAACATACAAGGGAATCTCTGTAAGGTTAACAGCTGATCTTTCACCAGAAACTCTGCAAGCCAGAAGGGAGTGGCAGGACATATTTAAAGTGATAAAAGGGAAAAACCTACAACCAAGATTACTCTACCCAGCAAGGATCTCATTCAGATTTGACGGAGAAATTAAAACCTTTACAGCCAAGCAAAATTTAAGAGAGTTCAGCACCACCAAACCAGCTTTACAACAAATGCTAAAGGAACTTCTCTAGGCAGGAAAAACAAGACAAGGAAAGACCTACAATAACAAACTCAAAACAATTAAGAAAATGGTAATGGGAACATACATATTGAGAACTACCTTAAATGTAAATGGATTAAATGCTCCAATCAAAAGACACAGACTGCCCAAAAGGATATTAAAACAAGACCCGTATATATGCTGTCTACAAGGGACCCACTTCAGGCCTAGGGACACATACATACTGAAAGTAGGGTATGGAAAAAGATATTCCATGCAAATGGAAATCAAAAGAAAGCTGCAGTAGCAATTCTCATATCAGACAAAACTAGACTTTAAAATGAAGACTATAACAAGAGAAGAAGAAGGACCCTACATAATGATTAAGGGATCAATGCAAGAAGAATATATAACAATTGTAAATATTCATGCACCCAACACAGGAGCACCCCAATATATAAGGCAAATGCTAACAGTCATAAAAGGGGAAATCGACAGTAGCACAATAATAGTAGGGGACTTTAACACCTCACATTCAACAATGGACAGATCAACCAAAATGAAAATCAATAAGGAAACACAAGCTTTAAATGACACATTAAAAAAGATGGACTTAATTGATATTTATAGGACGTTCTATCCAAAAACAACAGAACACACTTTCTTCTCAAGTTCTCACGGACCATTCTTCAGGATAGATCATATCTTAGGTCACAAATAAAGCCTTGGTAAATTGAAGAAAACTGAAATTGTATCAAGTATCTCTTCCGACCACAATGCTATGAGAGTAAATATCAATTACAGGAAAAAAACTGTAAAAAATACAAATATATGGAGGCTAAATAATATGCTACTAAATAACCAAGAGACCACTGAAGAAATCAAAGAGGAAATCAAAAAGTACCTAGAAACAAATGACAATGAAAACACCTGACAATGAAAATGACCCAAAACCTCTGGGATGCAGCAAATCAGTTCTAAGAGGGAAGTTTATAGCAATACATTCCTACACCAAGAAACAAGAAAAATCTCAAAAAAAACAACCTAACCTTACACCTAAAGCAATTAGAGAAAGAAGAACAAAAAACCACCAAAGTTAGCAGAAGGAAGGAAATCATAAAGATCACAATAGAAATAAATGAAAAAGAAATGAAGGAAACCATAGCAAAGATCAATAAAACTAAAAGCTGGATCTTTGAGACGATAAACAAAATTGATAAACCATTAGCAAGATCATCAAGAAAAAAACGGAGAAGACTCAAATCAACAGAATTGGAAATGAAAAAGGAGAAGTAACAACTGACACTGCAGAAATACAAAGGATCATGAGACATTACTATAAGCAACTATATGCCAATAAAATGGAAAACCTGGAAGAAATGGATAAATTCTTAGAAAAACACAACCTTCCAAGACTGAAGCAGGAAGAAAGAGAAAATATAAACAGAACAATCACAAGCACTGAAATTGAAACTGTGATTAAAAATCTTCCAACAAGCAAAAGCCCAGGATCAGATGGCTTCACAGGCGAATTCTGTCAAAAACTTAGAGAAGAGCTAACACCTATCCTTCTCAAACTCTTCCAAAATATAGCAGAGGGAGGAACACTCCCAAACTCATTCCATGAGGCCACCATCACCCTGATACCAAAATCAGACAAAAATGTCACCTAAAAAGCAAATTACAGACCAATATCACTGATGAATGCAGATATAAAAATCCTCAACAAAATACTAGTAAACAGAATCCAACAGCACATTAAAATGATCATACACCATGATCAAGTGGGGTTTATCCCATGAATGAAAGGATTCTTCAATATACGCAAATCAATCAATGTGAAACACCATATTAACAAACTGAAGGATAAAAACCATACTAAAATTTCAATAGGTGCAGAAAAAGCTTTTGACAAAATTCAGCACCCATTTATGATAAAAACTCTCCAGAAAGTAGGCATAGAGGGAACTTATCTCAACATAATAAAGGCCATATATAACAAACCCACAGCCAACATCCTTCTCAGTGGTGAAAAATGGAAACCATTTCCACTAAGATCAGGAACCAGACAAGGTTGCCTACTCTCACCACTATTATTCAACATAGTTTTGGAAGTTTTAGCCACAGCAATCAGAGAAGAAAAAGAAATAAAAGGAATACAAATTGGAAAAGAAGTAAAGCTGTCACTGTTTGCAGATGACATGATACTATACATAGAGAATCCTAAAAATGCTACCAGAAAACTACTAGAGCTAATCAATGAATCTGTTAAAGTAGCAGGATACAAAATTAATGCACAGAAATCTCTTGCATTCGTATACACTAATGATGAAAAATCTGAGAGAGAAATTAAGGAAACACTCCCATTTACCATTGCAACAAAAAGAATAAAATACCTAGGAATAAACCTATCTAAGGAGACAAAACACCTGTATGCAGAAAACTATAAGACACTGATGAAAGAAGTTAAAGATGATACAAACAGATGGAGAAATGTATCATGTTCTTGGATTGGAAGAATCAACATTGTGAGAATGACTCTATTAATCAAAGCAATCTACAGATTGAATGCAATCCCTATCAAACTACCAATGGCATTTTTCACAGAACTAGAAAAAAAAATTAACAAATTTTACAGAAACACAAAAGACCCCAAATAGCCAAAGAATTCTTGAGAAAGACAAACATAGCTGTAGGAATCAGGCTCCCTGACTTTCGACTATACTACAAAGCTAGAGTAATCAAGATAGTATGGTACTGGCACAAAAACAGAAATAAGATCAATGGAACAGGATAGAAAGCCCTGAGATAAACCCATGCACAGATAGTCACCTTATCTTTGATAAAGGAGGCAAGAAAAGACAGCCTCTTCAGTAAGTGGTGCTGGGCAAACTGGATAGCTACATGTGAAAGAATGAAATTAGAACACTCCCTAACACCATACATAAAAATAAACTCAAAATGAATTAAAGACGTAAATGTAAGCCCAGACACTGTAAAACTATTAGAGGAAAACATAAGCAGAACACTCTGTGACATAAATCACAGCAAGATGCTTTTTGACCCACCTCCTAGAGAAGTGGACATAAAAACAAAAATAAACAAATGGGACCTAATGAAACTTCAAAGCTTTTGCACAGCAAAAGACGCCATAAACAAGATGAAAAGACAACCCTCAGAATGGGAGAAAATATTTGCAAATGAAGCAACTGACAAAGGATCAGTCTCCGAAATACACAAGCATCTCAGGCAGCTCAGTATCAAAAAAACAAACAACCCAATCCAAAAATGGGCAGAAGACCTAAATAGACATTTTTCCAAAGAAGATATACAGATTGCCAACAAATACATGAAAGGATGGTCAACATCACTAATCATTAGAGAAATGCAAATCAAAACTACAATGAGGTATCGCTCCACACCGGTCAGAATGGCCATCATCAAAATATCTACAAACAATAAATGCTGGAGAGGGTGTGGAGAAAAGGCATCCCTCTTGCAGTGTTGGTGGGAATGTAAATGGATACAGCCACTATGGAGAACAGTATGGAGGTTCCTTAAAAAACTAAAAATAGAACTACCATATGACCCAGCAATCCCACTACTGGGCATATACCCTGAGAAAACCATAATTCAAAAAGAGTCATGTACCACAATGTTCATTGCAGCACTATTTACAATAGCCAGGGCATGGAAGCAACCTAAGTGTCCATTGACAGATGAATGGATAATGAAGATGTGGCACATATATACAATGGAACATTACTCAGCCATAAAAAGAAACCAAATTGAGTTATCTGTAGTGAGGGGGATGGACCTAGAGTCTGTCCTACAGAGTGAAGTAAGTCAGAAAAACAAATACCGTATGCTAACACGTATATATGGAATCTAAAAAAAATATTGTTCTGATGAACCTAGGGGAGGGACAGGAATAAAGAGGCAGACGTAGATAATGGACTTGAGGACATGGGGAGGGGGAAGGGTAAGCTGGGACGAAGTGAGAGAGTAGCATGGACATATATACACTACCAAATGTAAAATAGATAGCTAGTGGGAAGAAGCCGCATAGCACAGGGAGATCAGCTCGGTGCTTTGTGACCACCTAGATGGGTGGGATAGGAGGGTGGGAGGGAGACACAAGAGGGAGGGGATATGGTGATATATGTATATGTATAGCTGATTCACTTTGTTGTAAAGCAGAAACTAACACATCATTGTAAAGCAGTTATACTCCAATAAAGATGCCAATAAAATGATTAAGACTGTAAATTTTTTATCACAATTTAAATAATGGTTAAACTTGTACATTTTATATTATGTTTATTTTACCACAATAAAAAAAGCAAAAAACTCACATACACATATTTTAAAAGTGCCAAAGTCTCTTTAATATCAGTATCTTGAGGTAGTACTTGGCATTAAAATGAAAGTGTATTCATATGAAACAGATATAGTGTTTGTTATTTTTAAGATTCATATATGGTGCTTCTTAGCAGAGCTCAACTCTCGGAAATTTAAGGTAATGTTAATCAGTCAACATCATTTCAATGTAGCGCATTCAGGATTAAAGTTTATGTTTTGGTTGGTTGTGTATTTGCCTTATTTTATGCATTCATATCTTTTATGCTTTATTAGCTGGAATAATCTTATGCACAGAAGACAGAAATGTTGTCTTTGTTGTTGGTGTTGTTCAACATATAAGCATTATATTGCTTTTGGCTAAAGATAATTTCCAGGGTCCCAGGTTAGAAGCAGATACAATGTAGTCTTTAAAATAACTTTAAACAAGATCAAATCAATTTCTGAGTATTAAAATAGTTAATTCAGGATTGGGTTTTATCCTTTGACCTTACTTCTGCTTCTAAAGTAAATCGATAGATCAACACTTCCAATTATGAGCCTTGAATTTTTTCCAAGTGAACCTAAAAACCTGGTAAGTCCCTCTAGTGTCCTATATTTGAGTGGATAGCTGTTAAAATCAGCAAGCAGTTTATTATAAATACATAGAAGAGGACAAAAAATCATGTCTACAAATCAATTCCAGAAATATCTACTGAACATTCTTTACGGCCAAGTGCAAGGCATGCGGTGGTCAACACATGGATGTTGCCACAACAGAACTTACAGACTAAGGGGAAACGACTTATTCCTACTCAGTGGCTTCATCTATACATGTCACTGAGTATGAGAAGCTTGAGTATCTATCACTGATTGCGCGACAAACTCTAATGTTTGACCTCAGCTTTATTTTGGTGGTAATAATAATGCGGGATAAATGACTATGCTTCCTTTAAAGTATCTTGTGTAGTTTAAGTTACTGCTGCTCCTCAACATGACATAACAAAGAAAAGCAAAGTGACTAATGTGGCGTCTTCTAGGCAGAATGTAACTAAAGGTAAAAGTTATGCACATTAGTGCTGATGAGAAATAACCTCTGAGTACTATGGAGAGGAAGACGATACAACGATTGTATTTATAAAGTTAGCCAAAACTCAGTTTATATAAAACCTTTTCAGAAAACACCTCCTGCATAATTTGATGCCTAAGCTATTCATTTACCCATGACAATTTATCTGAATAATAGTAATAATTCCTATTAGATAGTAATAATTTCCCATAAAATTTAAGATCACAAAGATACAAATTATTAACTTTAAGTTACTTTTTTTTTTTTTTTTTTTTTGCAGTACGTGGGCCTCTCACTGTCGTGGCCTCCCGTTGTGGAGCACAGGCTCCGGACGCGCAGGCTCAGCAGCCATGGGTCATGGGCCCAGCCACTCTGCGTCATGTGGGATCTTCCCGGACTGGGGCACGAACCCATGTCCCCTGCATCGGCAGGAGGACTCTCAACAACTGCGCCACCAGAGAAGCCCTCTAAGTTACTTTTTATCTGTGTAAATATCTGTTCTATCGTGTATCAACCGCTGTCACCCCCACTGGACAGCAAGCAACACTGCTATTCGTCAAGACAGTGAAGATGTTGGTGACAGTGGTAATAACAGCGAACAATCCCCCAGTGCTTCCTCGGTGCCCAGCACTGTTCCAGATGCTTTATGTAAACTACCTTTTCTAGCTTTCATGATAACCCCGTGAGATCCCCAATTTTACATATGAGAAAACTAAAAGACAGAGGCATTTAAAAATAAAGTTAAGTAACTTGCCTAGACTCACACAGCTTGTCAATTGGAGAGTCAGAATTGAAAAACCGGGCCCTTTGGCTCCAATGTCTGTGCTCTTAACCACTCCCCTGTACTGTGCACCATGGCAGGCAAATGCTAAATGTTTGTTAGATGAATAAGTGAAAGAGAATGTATGTGTGAATGTGTGTATTAGGCACTGTAAGGAATAGAAATATTTACACATTTACTTGGAAACCTGACAAGTTATATCTTTCTGATTTCTTCCCTAAAGGTTCAGTCCTATATTCAAATTTAACATGACTAACATCAAACATTTTGCATCCCCTTGCAAACCTACTTTTCTCTCTCTCTGTTTTTTTTAAAGTCCTAAGAGAAAACCTACTTCTCATCCTGCTACTCAGTTTTTATACTGACATCTCTGCCCTCACTACTTAGGTTAAAAACCTTAAAGTCAACTCTGTTTCTCACTTTCTCTTGAATGCAACATCTGGTTTGCCCCTAAATAGATTCTTCCTCTGCAGTGTTTTTTGCATCCATTTTTCACTTCCTTTATATGTGTATATGTACACATATACATTTTTTGGCTGCATTGCACAGCTTGCAGGATCTTAGTTTCCTCACCAGGGATTGAACCCCAGCCCACGGCAGTGAAAGCACCAAGTCTTAACCACTGAATTCCCTATTCTTCAGGGAAGAACCTTAACCAGGGAATTCCCTGTGCTTCATTACTACTCAGTGTTACCATCACAACTGAAGTTCTTATACCTTAATTTTTAGATTTACTGCAGTAGCCACCTGCTCGGGCTTCTCAGCATCAAGTGAAAAGCTGTCTGTAAAGCTTCCACCAGTGCACATAGCAGTGCTCAGCTGATGGCGGAGTTTCCCCTAACACATCACTAGCGTATTTCTCTTTCTAAAGCACCAGCTTAATAATTTGTTTCCTTGAGCAATAATCTCCAGTGGCTCTCTGCTACCAGACAAAACAGTCCACGCTCCTGAGACTGCATTCAAATTCCTCCAAAATTTTGTGTAATTTATCTTTTCAACCTTATCTCCAATAGGAGCCTTCTACTTCAGTTAGGCTCTCACTGTCTCACCAATAAATCACAGATGTATCATCTTTAGGTTCATTTTGTATCACTTTCTGTACCCTCTATTGAAGATTTCCCATTAAAATCCTGCCCATTCTTTAAGATTCCACTCTTGTTCCTCTTCTTTCTATGCCTCCTTCCCAGTTCCTTTTAATCCAGACAGTTCTCTTCTCGCATCAAAGCATTATTTATTTTATGTAGGAGACTTAACAATTCTGTACTATAATTCTAATTAGTGGTTTATCTATGTGTTTATATACATATACACTTATACACACACACACATACTCACAGGCCCCCAAGTATAATGGAGACTTTTAAAAAGGGGATTGTTTTTAGTTTCCACAGTATACACCACAGGGCTTTACACATAGGGATTTAATAAATATTTGCAGGTTTAGGAAACCTAGCAGTTAGAAAATTTTATTCGCTATTTGCTCAACAGTTACTGAGGAATCTACCACAAAACATACTTTAGATAAAAATTTTTAAACATTTATTTAGATTTATTTATAGTCTACTACTTTCTCCAAACGATTTGAAGTGCCTAAGAAAAGAGAATTTTTCAGTTAAGCATTTCCTTCAGTCTCACTCCTGAATGAAAGTTTAGAATGTATTAAAGGGTGGAGAGAAAAGTGATTTCACCAACTCTATCCCCCGAGGCCTTCCTGGAGCCTGCCTGTCAGTACTTTGCAGCTCCTTATTTCTCTATCAGGATATTTCATTGCAGGGATAACAGAAAGACCCAGGAGGATGATCTGACTCTGTATTATCTATGAGAAAAATGTCTCTTTATTAGAGAATATAATTGAGAGTTTCCTATGTCATTAGTAACTTAGGATAAACATAAAATAAGACCTTCTAGAAAGTTTCACAGTGGTATTACACTCAAACACTTGCCAAGTAAAGCTATATAATCTCTTCACTGGAAATCTTTAAAAACAGAAACATCCTTACCAATCGGGAATGATTTAAGTGTATCCTGCCAGAAGGTACAGAGATAGATGACATTTCCAGTTTCTTTATGACATTATGGCAGTTAAAGAGTACTTTATACTAATTACAAAATTTAAATGGAACTGTACCCAGGTTCTCTATAATTTCTGACATATTACATATCATAAGGTTTAAGGTAAAATTATCTTCTACCGATTTCAATGTAACTGTAGAAGAACAAGGAATTCCTTATTCTATCACTGGGAATTGCTTAGCCCATCAGTGTCCTAAATATTTTTAGTTCACTTATATTAATTCATGTGTATGTGATAGAAAATCCTAGTCATGCCTACAAAATATAATTTAAAATTTATTTGTAAAATATAATTGATTTACTATGTTCTGTGTAAGTAAAATTTTATAAAATAATTTATAAACAAAATAATTAATGCTGTATCTATTAAAAAAATATTAGAATCAACATTGGGAAGTCATCCAATTCTTCAGCTGGAGGTGGAAGTGGGTGAAGGGTGAGCACCTAACACAAGAGCCCTTCCTCTGTGGTCCACGGACAGGCTTCAGGTAGTACGTTCACAAATACCCTGAACTATATACAAGATCTTGTGTGTTTACCTAGTCTGGGAAGAAGGTCTACAGATTTCCTCAGACTTTTAAGAGGTCTGAGGCCTAAGGAAGGATAAGGATTTTGTCTGAGCTTTTTGCCTGGAATATACAAAGTTCTTAAAGAATTTTTTCTTTTAAAGTATGAGCACACTGATTGGAGTGTTTCAATGTTGTATGTCTTTCTTACACAAACCACATCCATAATGTTATCATCTATAATCGTTTCCACTTTTTTTTTTTTTTTTTTTTTTTGCGGTACGCGGGCCTCTCACTGTTGTGGCCTCTCCCGTTGCGGAGCACAGGCTCCGGACGCGCAGGCTCAGCGGCCATGGCTCACGGGCCCAGCCACTCCGCGGCATGTGGGATCTTCCAGGGCCAGGGCACAAACCCGTGTCCCCTGCATTGGCAGGCAGACTCTCAACCACTGCGCCACCAGGGAAGCCCATTCCACTTTTGCTTTCATTAAGGTGGTATAAGAATTTAAAGGCACTTGGCAAGCAGTCCAAATACAGAAATATTCTAGATTTTTACAGTATTCCCTCTATTTTATAGTTGCTTATCCAGACTTAATTCAACAGCAAATTCTCCAAAGTATACAATTCAGTTTAAAAAGAAACAATAACTTTCTTTTTGTACTCACATATCACTGGTTTATTTAATTAAATTATCTATTTCTAAAACAGGTATAACTGGCATAACCTGGTTTGGGAACAATCACACTGATACTGTAAAGCAAGTGCAGAGTGTCTAAGTTGACCAGGTAAGGGCACAGAGAAAGTCTCGGGCCCTGGTCAGTATGCTTTGTACAGAAACTTCACTGGTTCATGTTGCCCACGATGAAGTGGACATCAGCCAAGAGGGTTTTCTACTGCACATGAATGTTAATACTGATCTTATTAGTGCTTTCATATTGCAAAGTAGTTATTGTTCTCATCTTATAGGTAAAGAAATTAAGACTCAGAAAAGTTATTTAATGTTCCTGAGGTCAGGCGATGATTGAAGGAAAAAATGGGCTTCATACCCAGTCTTTTAATCAAAGTGTTCTCTCAACTAAATCACACTGCCTCTTACCTTAAGCCCAATCATTTACAAGAGATGTTAGTAAAGCAAATCTGTGGCATTATATAATATCAAGATCTAAAAGGCAAAGTGAAGATTCTCTGAAAAAAATTTAATCCTGAGTATGCAGCAAAATGGTCAGCAATTGCAAAGACTGTGACCTTGACTTCGTGTGTGGCTTCAAAAGACCTGACTACTAAAAAAGGAAATTCATCCTAAGGTTTCAAATCTAATTCAGTTAACTAAAAATACCACAGGTTACAGGCCAGCTTTAGATATATTCAAGCACCCTTGGTCATAGGCCCAGGTTCATTCTTTCCCTTTCTGCACATTCCCCCTAAGTGATCTCATTTAGGCCATGACTGAGGAGGAACACAAACGAGCACTTCAAATGCAACTTGTCCAAAATGGCAACTACTTCTTATCCATACCTTCCCAAGTTTCCTCCCTCCCAGTAAAGGGCATCATCACCATCTACCCAGATGCTCGAGTCAAAGCTTAGACGTCATCTTAGATTCCTTCCATTTTCTCATCCCCTAGATTTGACTTATCGTGAGTTCTACCCTACACCTCCCTAATATATTTCATAACTACCCACTTCTCTCCATCTCCACCCACAACACTCTGTTCTAAGCCACTATCATCTATTGCCTAGAATACTGTCATAATCTAATATCTGGTTTCCCTGACTCCATTTTTGCCCCTTCTCTAGTCTGTTTTCCACACAATAGCTAAAGTGGTCTTTTAATGTCTAAAATTCTCCAATGATTTCCTACTGCTGCACTTTGGACTTAAACTTAAAATAGACTTACTTAAATATCCTGGTTAAAGTAAGTACAAACAGCTTACTTAAAATAGCCTACAAGATTCTCATGGTCTGATTCTTGCCTAGTTCCTCAACCTGACAGCATTCTCTCCCCTCACTCACTATACTCTAATCACATGGGTCTGCTCCCTAACACCGCACCTTCGTACTTGCTATTCTTTCATCTGCCTGGAATATTTTCCTGGCTTTTTCATAGAGTTGATTTCTTTCTATCATTTGGGCCTCAGTTTAAATCTCACCTTTTCTGACTACTTTTTAAGAAACAGTCCAACCCTTTCAGCTCCCACACTGTCCGAGTTACTATCGCATCATCGCATTTGTTTTCTTCATGCCATTTAAAATACATAGAATTATCTTGTTTATTTGTTATTTTACCTTCTTATTATTTCTCTCCCCACCCTGGAATGAAAGCTCTAAAAGAGAAGCTACATTCACAGGGCTTAGAACAGTGTCTGGCACACATAAGGTGGTTTTTAGTCTAGACAAATTTTAGTTAATTCCACAGAATCACTTAACTAGTCCATTCAATAAGAACATTTCTAATATCCTATATCTCGCTTTTTCAAAGTTTCCATCTACTTGCTCTCATCTGACAACTAATTCGACAATTCAGTGATTACATTTTAAAGTAGCCGTCAAACTGTGTAATAAATACAGGAGACTACTACTACAAAAACCAACGTGCTACCGAGCTCTATTTATAGAAATCATTTATAGAAAGCTTATTTTAAGTTACTTGAACTCAAAGTTTCAAAGTAACGTGTGAATTTTCTTTACATCATATAATTTTAATCTTAGGATAAGACTGAGGGAATTACAAAGTTCATTCGTTGAATATATACTGAAGCGAGTGCCTTTGCTAGGTGCTAGGGAGACAAGGAAGAACAAGATCCAGTCTCCGCCACAGTGAAACTTAGGAACTACCAGAAATACTGAAAAGCTATGAGGTTTATAATACAGGTAGTAAACGCTATAAAAAATTCACAGTGCTATGGGAACACATATGGAGGATCAGGGGATTAGAGCTGTCTCTCCAGAGGAAGTAGGCTCGTAAGCCGATACATGAAAGATAAATAGAAGTTAGATGGACAAAACCAGGGTAACGAAGAGTGTTACAATCAAATCCATGTGTGAAGGCCAGGAAATAAGAAGGGATAATAAATTTAGGAAACTGAAAGAAAGCTCAGTATGAATGGAACAGAGTGTTACTAGGATATGGGAGTGCGGATGACAGAGGAAGAAAGCTGGAATCACAAAGAAATACAGCTTGGATTTTATATGTATAAGGTAATACAAGGAAATACAAGGATCTTATATGTCTTGACAGGAAGTTGAGACTTTACCATCAGTACGCTGGGGAGCGCTGAAGTATTTTAAGGAAAGAAGTGACATGATTGATTTGAACATCAGAAAGTCTTGCTGATTACAGCAGGAAAAATAGCAAGTAAGTATGCCTGTAGTAAATTAGGGGGTTTTAGCAGTAATCTGGGTGAGCAATATTGATAGCCTAACTATTGGAGGGAAATGGACAGGTTCAAGAGTTATTTAGAAGGTAGCATTAGTAATACTGGATATTTAGGGGTGTGAGGAAAATGAGGAGTTCAGGATGACATCTAGAGTTTTACTTGAGCAAGTGGGTAGATATTAACACACGGAAGTGGAAAATACAGGATGAAACAAAGACTTGGGCTAGGTGTGAAATAATGAGTTCAGTTTTGAAGATATTGAGTGTGAGGTACCTATGGAAATGTTCAGTAGACAGCTGGAAAAACATTATTTCAAAAAGGTCAGCATTAGAAGCTGTTTTATAACAATAATTAGCCTTTTTCTGCTTGTCTCTGTCATAGAAATAGATATCCTAACTCATGCTGAAAGAGAAAATTTCTACTCTAAATATACTTCAATTCTCAATATCACTGGTATATATATAACTGAAAAGGTATGGTTATGAAGTTAAAAGCAAAGTTTTCCCTACAATGCACTAGTCTCTGAAAATGCCACAAATACTTTAAATAAAATAAGAGAAGTTATGGTTCCTTAAGGCATGGGATAAGAGTTTGAAATTTGGGCCAATATCTCAGGCATTATAATTAATTACTGTAATTGCTTAGATCATTTCGTTATTATTGAGGCACAGTTTAAGTTAAGGATGGGTCATGTGTATTTTGGTTGATACACTGTAAGGGAAAATTTCCTCAACGCATGAAATCCTTTAGTGATGACTAAAGATTAAATCACATAAGGCTCTATTCTATATTATACGAGACAATTAAAAACAAAAGGTGTACTATTCGTTTCAGGGAAATGATGGATGTGCCAGCTGCAGCAAATGCTTTCTTTGAAACTCTCTTATGACAAATTAACATAGCATGTGCCAGATGTTTTTTTTTCTGTTGAATTATACTGTAATATGCTTCAGTTACTTTTAGTAATTATGCATTTTGTGATCTGCCAGTACCTGCAGCTGCCTCTCATTCTGTTAATTTAATAAAAAAAAAAAAAACTAAAAAAAAAATTTTAGAAAAGCAGTTATGGCAGCCAAACATTACAGATATACAGCCAAGAATAATGTTTGAGAGACTGAAGAGAATTCCTTAGGCTCGAATGCTGTATAATTCATATAAATATATATGAATTGTCCTGTCACTGGGCAAGAGAAGAAAATATTAGCCATTGTATATTCATTCATTCATTTATTCAGTAAAATTTTATTGAACAGCTATATGCCAGGCAAGATGTGAGCTCATGGTTTTGTAGAAGAGATGGATGGTAAATGATAGTTATGCTACAGTTCAGTAAATGTCATAAAGAAGAATGAGCAGAATGGTATGGGAGTATAGGAAAAGGAAAGATGCATTCTGTCAGAGGTATAAAGAATGCTTTATAGGAAAAAATATATTTGAGTTGGGTACCTGGAAGGAAGAAAATTTTTTCAGGTGGGGAGTTGGGAAAGAACATCCCTAGAAAGAAATAACATGTACCAATTACCCCTAGAATCATCCTTGATTCCTTTCTTTTCCTTCATACTCTACATCCATCAGCACCTTCTATTACCTCTAAAAATAAAAAGACTCCCAACTAATCCACCTTTTTCTTCTTAGTTTAAGCCACCACTATCTCTTATTAACACTCTTGTGATAGCCTTCTAAGTCCCTCCTCAGCTTTTTACTCACTTCCATTTTCCACACAGGAGACAGAGTGATCTTTAAAAAAAAAAAAAATCAGATCAGGGGATTTCTTTCAAAACTGTCCACTGGCCTTCATTCACACTTAAAACTCTTTAGCCTGGCTAATGAAACCCTACAAGGTCAGGTCCCTGTCTGCAGCAGAGAGAGCTCACCAAACATGCCACGTGCTCCATTTACATTTCCCAGGCTCCTATGCAGTTACATTGGGTCCACATGCCTAGTTTGGCCAATGAAAGTAAAAGGAAGTGATGTGCATCACTTCAGAGCTGAGTTAGTTAAAACCCAGTGTTCTTCCATTCCCCTCTGTCCCTGTTCCAGTGATCTTAGAGGACCATGTGTTCAAGATGATGTAACCTCTACCAGCAGAGCCTTCCTGCCAAACCACCTTAGACATGTAATAGGAGCAAGAAATAAACCTTTGTTGTGTTAAGCCCCTGAGATCGTTTGCTGTGGCGGCTGGCATTACTTTATACAATACATTGCCTAAATCTTACACTACTGCCTTCATTTAGCATACTATTTCTTTTACTTCAATCATCTAGTGTACTCCTGCCCTGGGGTCATTGCACTAGCTGTTCTCTCTGCTTCAACAGCTCTTTCCCCTGACATTTAAATGATAGGATCTGGGGCTTCCCTGGTAGCACAGTGGTTGAGAGTCCGCCTGCCGATACAGGGGACACGGGTTTATGCCCCGGTCCGGGAAGATCCCACATGCCGCGGAGCGGCTGGGCCCGTGAGCCATGGCCGCTGAGCCTGCGCGTCCGGAGCCTGTGCTCTGCAACGGGTGAGGCTACAACAGTGAGAGGCCCGCGTACCGCAAAAATAAATAAATGATAGGATCCTTTTCACCATTAGATCTTAAGGTTTATTTCCTCACAGGATCTTCCTCGTCTACCAGTCTCAGGTTTCCACCAATCCATTATCACATTGGCTTACTTTAATTTTCTGCATGATACTTATTATCCGATTTTATACGTATACATTTATTTGTTCGATAATTTCCACTTTCCCATCAATACTCTAATATTTTAAAAAGGCTTTGCTGTTATCCTTAGTACTTAAAGAATAGCACCACCACTCCGTAAATATGTGAGGAGTGAATGGAGTGAAGACTAGGAGTGGTAAAAGGGCTGGCCCTTACCAATGTCTGGTTTATTGGGGCGGCTGTTCAGTGTGGCTGGAACATGCCCTTCATGAAGTAGGAACAGGCAGACTGCTGATAACAGGGGGAGGAAAGATCGTAAAAAACCTATAGGCAACAGTAAAACAGAAATTTTTAAGCAGGCAGGGCCAGGACTGTATTTGCTTTTTACGAAAGTAATTCTGAGAGCAGTGTGAAAGATGGAATAGAGTGGAAAAAAAAAGTGATGGTGGAAACCAGGGTGATCCAGGCTACTTTGACAGCCATGGTTAAAGATATGAAAAGGCCTGACCGATGGCAGGGACAAGTATGCTATTTCACGTTTATACACATGCAAGCATTTCTGCAGGACAGATTCTGATACCAGGTATTGCAAATGGATATGCATAGTTTTAACTTTTTTTAGCTACTGTTACATGACCTTATACAAAGGATTTGCTAGTTTACATTTCCACCAATACTGTACACCCCAATCCTGTTTCCTCATATATTTGCAGATGCTGCATGTTAACCATCTTTTACATTTTTGCCAAATTGCTTGGCAAAATTGTTTAAATTTGCATTTCTTTAGTGTGTAATAGTGTGGCTGAATTTGGTTTAATACGTTTAAAGGAGCTTTGTATATCTGCTTTTGTGAGCTACCTGTTCACATACTTTGCCCACCTATTAGGCTGTCACTCATTTCCTTAATTATGGAACTCCATGGATTCTGCATATTAATCTTTTGTTTTATCTTTTGTCATTTGTCTTTTTCTTTTAAATTAATTAATTAATTAATTAATTTTTGGCTGTGTTGGGTCTTTGTTTCTGTGCGAGGGCTTTCTCTGGTTGCGGCAAGTGGGGGCCACTCTTCATCACGGTGTGCGGGCCTCTCACTATCGCGGCCTCTCTTGTTGCAGAGCACAGGCTCCAGAGGCACAGGCTCAGTAGTTGTGGTTCATGGGCCCAGTTGCTCCACGGCATGTGGGATCTTCCCAGACCAGGGCTCAAACCCGTGTCCCCTGCATTGGCAGGCAGATTCTCAACCACTGCGCCATCAGGGAAGCCCCTGTCTTTTATCTTTGTTTAGCATCTTTCTTCATACAGAATTTTAATTTTTATGGTGAAATAAATTAATCAATCTTTGCATTCTGGATTTGTGTTTTGATTAGAAAGACTTATCCATTCTAGGATAATAAAATTAATCTTATTTCTTTTAATACTTTTTTTAAATTTAGCTTTTTAATCCATCTGTAATTTACTTTGTATAGTGAATAAAGAGTGCACTAAATGAGTTAAAATTTTTCCAACATCATCTTTTCACCATTGATTTGAAATGCCATATTATAATGAACAAAATTTCCAATTTTACATGCTTTGTTTTTCTGTGTTCTGTTCAAATTATCTATTCCTGTGCCAATACCACCATACAGCTTTCTAGATTTTGATATCTGGTAGGGCAAATCTCATCCCATTTTTTTCCCATAAGAAGTTTTAAAATTTAGTCTATAAAAATAACAATAGTTTCTCATTCAAGTAAGATTAGTACAGCTATATTACATTTATAGATGTTATATGTTAATATGTAAGCTTTAAAATGCTTTCCTCTTGGAAGCTCAAAATTTTCTGTGTTGTATACATTTCAAGATAAAAGAGTAACTAAGAGGAAATAATTAGAGATGAATTAATACAATTTTACAAATTAAAACAAACTTCAAACTGAAAGAAGTTACCACAGAGGAGCTCAAATCTTTAAAAAGTTTCTTACATTAAGCTTTTTGATACTAAGATAAAATACTTCCTTCTGTAGGAAAATTATTTTATTTAATTATTTTGTGTTACATTTAACTATGGCTATACTTGCTTATGGGTAGATCTTAAGAAATCACAGGTACCTGGTAATCATATTTAATTGTCAGTTGTCAGAAGGGGCAGAGGTTTCCAAAGCCAGCAAAACTAGTCCAGAGAGGACTCTAGCATCCTAAGTGTTCTGCGGCTATCCTGGTATTTAGTATTTGATTTAGTCTCTAATATACTCCTAACTGTAGTAAATAGGTAGACACACAGCAAACAAGATAACAGCCAATTTATAAGAATTTAATTGCTATGAAGTAGAGATGACAGAGAAGAACAGCCAAGTGTTTTCAAGATTTGGTGAGACAGACTAGCACGAAGTTTTTAAAGGGCAGATTTTTAGGAAGAAAGCTTTGATGCTTAATATGGTGTAATAATAATACATTGGGAAGCAGGATACTGGGACCTACCATGAAAAAGCTCATTTTTGATAGCTATTAAACACTTTTTACATGAATGGTAGAATGGTAGAATTCATGGTACCTACAGAGAAATCCTTACTGGGAGAGTCAAATGCATAAAATTAGCCACTTGCATTTTTAATGTATTGCTTTGTGTTTATTTTGCAATTTATTATTAATAAAAGACCTAATTGGGTTGAAGACTTGGGATTGCATCATTGAATCATTCTAAAAACAAAACCATTTCTATGGAGAGCAAATGACTCCTTCCCCAGAGACAGGGAAGTACCATCTAGCAGTTAGCTGGTGCACTATTGGTACAACACAGCATACATCAAACTGCTAATGCCCAATAAGGATGCTGTTGTAAATGTGTCTAGCGTAGATCATCATATTCATATTTTTGTCATTGGAATAAGTATAAATTTTAATTTTCTACTTCAAAAAATATAAATTTATTGTGGCTGCCATGTAATTCTGTATTATGACCAATAGGAGAGATGTGTCAGTGAAAATACTTTAGTAGCTACTTTTTTTATTGCAAAAAGAATTTTGACTTGAGTTCATATAGAGTCCTCAGTGTTACTTATGTCTCCAAAAAGGAAGGAGATACAATTCATATATATAAATCCTATATAAAATCTAGTGCTTTCTAGAACTAGTAATGTTTTTGTACAATTAAAAACGAAATAAGCATGTATGCTTCCCATACACAGGTCTCATGCATTATATCATGGTTTACTTTGAATACAACAATCTCTTAGTATATATAAAGGTTTTTCCCCAAGCCCAGTGTTTGCTTCCTAAATATTTTACACGCCAGGCATAAAGTTAAAGTTAATACCTTAAATTTGTTACCAAATAAATAAAGCCTGTAGTAACACATGGGGTTTATAGGGTTGGGCTTTTGGGGGATTCAAATTCAGATTTGACTGACTCCTGAGATAGTGCTCTTTATCTATAATACTGTGCTACCTCTTTATGTACTAAAAATATTATATTGTTTCTCAACATTATTAAATATATAATCTTTTCGTGAAAGGAAATAATCTTAATGCAAAATCTTGTGAAAATATTTTCTACTTTGAAAGACAACATTTTAGTTTTGACATGTCAGAGCATGATAACACAATTTTAGTGACGTAGTAGAGACATGCCAAAAGTTTTCTTAGTATATTGGAATGTATCTCCATTTTCAATCCCATGGCTTAAACAACCAACGTAACGCATATTAAGCAAAGGTTAACTATACCCTATGAAAACCGGATTTTTCCCATGCAAAATCCTGAATATATACAATTAAACCTTTTATATATTTTAGAAAATATTTTCTCACATTTTAATAATTTTATAAAAATTATATAACCAAGACATATTTAACATAATTATTTAAGCATAAATATGCTTATTAATTAAGCAATTACTTAAGCATAATTATTCCTTTTAAAAAGATGTCTAAAGAATATAACTAAATCTAAACATTCAAAGCATGTAATAAATGACCTACTTATTTTGATAACCATTTTAAGTCATCTTCCTCAATCTACCAAAAATGTCACAGGACATGGGCTCTTCTAAATTTAATAAAAACAGTGGAAGAAAGATCATACCACATTGCCACAAAAGGAGTGGTGATAGCTGGAAAAATCTAGTTCTTTTTTCTTGTCTTTAATAAGAGCATTCGGGCTTCCCTGGTGGCGCAGTGGTTGAGAGTCCGCCTGCCGATGCAGGGGACACGGGTTTGAGCCCTGGTCTGGGAAGATCCCACATGCCGCAGAGCGTCTGGGCCCGTGAGCCATGGCCGCTGAGCCTGCGCGTCCGGCGCCTGCGCTCCGCAACACAACAGCGAGAGGCCCGCGTACCGCAAAAAAAAAAAAAAAAAAGAGCATTCAACGAAGGATTCTTTCCCTATATAGTTATTGTGAATTTATTAAAAATTGTGCTACGCTGAACTAGAACAGCAGAAGGAAAAGCAGTAACAACACTGTTCATTTAAACTTGAAAGGAAAAGATCATGATAAGAATTGAAAAGGATGTCGAAAATATCTCAAGGAGAGTCAAGAACTAGCAATTTGGGGACAGTAGGCGATTAAAAAACAAACCAAAAAAAATCTGAGTATAGAATATGTCTAATTCTAATAATAATATATATATATTTGCATGATGCTTTACAGTTTACCAGATGCTTTGATATTTACACCATTTTATAAATAACCCCAGCAAACTAAGGTAGTTTTTATTCTTATACATGGTAAAATTGAGAATTGAGAAAATCGATTTATAGATAATCACACATTTGTGGTGCAGACCTTGGACTTGAACCTATTGTGTTAGTTTTTTATATACCCAACTGACTCCTACACTAAGATCTTAAGTCAGTCACTCATGTTTAGGAGAAAATTTTTAGGTCTTTAAAACTGATACTTCAGTAGTTCCTTGTTTAAGGCCATTGGTAAATACATGATTCTAAGCTTATGTTTTTCAATATTTAAAAGTCAAATTAAGAGTTATGTATAAAAGATGGAGACTATTTTGGGAAGGCATACACAATCCTCTAGGATTCTGTATAAACTGGAAATAAAATGAACATAATGCCTTCAGTTATGTGCTAAATGGATGATTTGAAAAGTTCATAGTAATTCTGAGACTACTTAATAAGCTTTGATAACAGTGTAAGTTTGTAGTAATGACATACAAATTGAGTTTGGTATAAATTCAAATTCACAGGAGTGGTAAAAAAAATAATTAGTTCACTAAAAGTAGAGATAAAATTGTTAAAAATGAAGTAGCAGAGTAAACCTCTGTTAGTATACATCTTTATAGTCTGACTCCCCAACTAGAACATAGTGTCTCTGATGGCATGGTGACGTTTGCTCACTTTCATGCTGATGTTAAATGGCTATTTTTAAGAATACTGCATAATATTAGAAAAACAATATCCTACTGACGTTTGGTATCAAGTAATGGTATTATTCTCTTGATTTTGGAGGAAATATTCTATTTCCATTTTTTCCTTTTATCTAAGAGGTAAAAGAAAATCACGAAATTACTGGAAATTTGGTAGTTTTAACTTGTTTAGGATTTGGAAGGCTGTTTACCAACACTTGGTTTTTAAAGGCTGGACAGAAAAGGGGATCAGCTTTGAAACTGAAAAAACTAGTTAGATCTACTGGATTCAAGCGTACTCCTGGAGTTAAGATATAAACTGTGTGGCTAGTCCGGGCAAGACCTTGTTACCTAGTATAATCGGCTGAGCATATCTGACCCGGGGCACCAGCACTGTGGAAAGTCTATACAAATCTACACACCAAGATTTCATTTAAGTAGGAATGTTCCTTAGAAGGTTGGTTATTCCATCGATTCTTTCTATTTATTGCTCTCTTAGGGCAGATAACCACTTCATGTTGCTACGTTAGGCGTTCTACTTTTACGGAAAATTGTTTTCAGTTGCGAAACTGACGAGGCGGTAATATAGCAAAGCGGAGATGGCATCTATGAAATAAATGAAGAGTCTGGCCTCATACTGGAGCAGGGACAGTTTATCTATTGTTACAGTAGGGTATGTGGGGAAAGATGCATACAGGAATACAAGTACAATGATGGGAACTGTGGAAGTTCTCTTCTGATCGCTTCTCTTTTCTCAGTGAAGTAGGAACTGAAGTTATCACATGAAAGTGGCAGTAGGGGAGGAGATGTAAAAGGTTTGAGGAAAGACATGAGGGAATGAAACAGTCACCAAGGAGTATACGGACTGATTGCCTGGCAGGATAAGGGCCCATTTGAAATTATGGATTTAGAGTGACAGCAGCAGCGTGGCTGTGTTTTACTCTGGCCACCTTGAGGTGAATGGGTGAAAGTACAGAGAGGGCAAGGAGTTGGATTTAACCAGGGATTGTCTGGAAGAAAAGAAAGAGGGTCAGGAGAGTTGAGAACGGTTATCCCTGCTGGCCCTTTCTAAAACTGCACTCCCTCTAAAAATACATATACTGCCCATTCTCTTTTCCACTCTATTCTTCTCTTTTGCACTTAATTATATCTATTGCATTATATACTTAATTTCTCCTGTTGACTGTCTGCCTCCCGTATTAGAATAAAAGCTCCATAAGGATGGGGGTTTTTGTGCTGTGCTCACTGCTATTGTCTTTTAAAAGGTATGATTCCTTGCTGGATAACAGCAAAGCAGTTATTACAGCATTTCACTCCCCCACTTCCCACCACTGCCCTGTGGTTTAACAAAGAGAAGTGAGTGGCTCGTTTATCGCCTAGCAGCTATTTTTAAAGGACTAGGTGCTCTGGATATAATTTTGATCTTTAAAACTGGTAATATTAATTTCTTATTATAATAAGTAGTCCTTAAGGTGATGCGGACTTCTCTAAAATGTTCTTAAGTAGAAGAGAGTAATAAAAAGTGGAAAGTGATAAGAAATGAGATTAGAACACATGTAAGGGCTAGGTCAGAAAATCCCTGTGGCCAATTTCTTCCTAATTGTGGGTTGGAAGGGTGGGAGAGTGGAATGAGTTAACAAGATTTATAATCTAAAAGGTATCTCTGACATAGTATGGAAAATGGATTAGAGGGAAGACAAGCTCGAGGTTCCAGAAACCAATCAGAAAGCTGTTGCAGTAATCCAGGTAGGAGACGAGAATGGCCTGAACTAAGCTAGGAGTAGTGAGTAAAGGCAGACGGATTTGAAAACCATTAAGAAGGCAGGATCAGCCTCAAGGACTGACTGGAGGTAAAGGAAAGGAGGTACGGAGAAAGGAGCCAAGGCAGCTGGCTCTTCTAAGTTACTCTGTGGACTGTATCCAAACCGTTTTCTAGATGCCAACTATTGGAACCTATGGGGCTACTTCCGTAGTATCTGAATTTTAGCTAAAAACAACCACCAAAAACCCCACGAAAAACAAATAACTTCCAATGTTCGAAAGAATTACATTACGATGGCGTGATGACAGGCGGCAGGACTGATGAGAGTTTGTGGCACAGGACTCATTCTAGCAAACTCCTGTAGACCAGTCATATATAGGGCGACCTACTCTGCTTACTCATAAAGCCGACATTGCACCCCAGAATTCAGGCTGAAGGGATTCTTCTTTGGTCTTGTACTGTCGGCTAGCAAAAACTCTCTTAAAAAATCATATTTCAGTAATTCTCAAATGAATCGCCTGTAAACATTTAAAGAATACTTACCAAATGCCCAATACTATGCTATGGATTTTATGTTTACATAAGTATTTATACTCATATATACATATGCATTCAAAAAAATACTATGTGCCAATAACTGCTGATGGTGCCTGTGGACATACACGCACAGTTCACAGAGGTCTGTAATCTATGACCGTCGTGTACTTATTTAGATTTTAGAACAGAAGTTCAAATATGAGTTCAAGCGTGATTGGATAAATAATCCTTGCCACATTGTTCTGTGTCATATTTTCTCCTCTGGAAGTATGATCTTGATTATGAACAGTACTAATTCTTAAAGGTTAGTTCACTCAATCCTAGTGCCTACATCCTGAACTATGTATTCCTTTATCATCTACATCTTCCCAGTAATTCTTAGAATGAATAACATTTTTAAAAGTTTACAAGATGGGAAAAAAGTTTCACTGTAAGGCAGTGGTATAATTATGGGAATTCAAGCTTCTTGGAGATGCAGTCTCTTGAATAGTGGGGGCACATTATACATCATCATGTTTCACAAAGTTCAAATGCATTTCAAAAATTAAAATTCTGCAGAAAGGATCAAAATTGGAAGGAGAGTTTGGCCTAGAAAAGAAACAATAATTGAAAAAATTCACTAGGTTTCATTCAACAAGTATGTTCTGCAGAAAGGATCAAAATTGGAAGGAGAGTTTGGCCTAGAAAAGAAACAATAATTGAAAAAATTCACTAGGTTTTCATTCAACAAGTATGTTCTGCAGAAAGGATCAAAATTGGAAGGAGAGTTTGGCCTAGAAAAGAAACAGTAATTGAAAAAATTCACTAGGTTTCATTCAAGAAGTATGTTCTGAGTACCTATTAAGGTTGGACATTCTTTTAGAGTCTAAGGATACAGTAGAGAGCACAGGAGACAAGTTACTTTATAGAGCTGATATTCTCCTGGAGAAGAAAAAATTAAAAAATGTAAAGAAATAGGGCTTCCCTGGTGGCGCAGTGGTTGAGAGTCCGCCTGCTGATGCAGGGGACACGGGTTCGTGCCCCAGTCCGGGAAGATCCCACGTGCTGCGGAGCGGCTGTGCCCGTGAGCCATGGCCGCTGAGCCTGCGCGTCCGGAGGCTGTGGTCCGCAACGGGAGAGGCCACAGCAGTGAGAGGCCCACATACCGCAAAAAAAAAAAAAAAAAAAAAAGAAATATAAAATGTGATTATTGTTAGTGATGAGTGCTATGAAGAGAAACAGAAGTGGGTAATGTGATAGAGTAACTTCTTAAGGGCAGGGTCTTGTCTTATTCATCTTTGTGTTTCTAGCATCTAGCAGAATGCTTAGAAAAGAGTGGTCAGTCACTGAAATGTTTGTTACATAAAAAGGGAGTTTTTTGGTATCTGCTTTGTTTCCAGAAGTACTTGCATAAATCTGCAAACTGAAGTATTAGATGTTTTAAACTGCATGGTGTAATTTTGATCTTAATAACAGAATGAAAGGACAGATAGCTAAGATGCTAGTAATCTTGCTGACACTTTTAAAGGTATACAAAAACCCTGAATCAGAGCCAATTTGGATATTTTCAGATAAGTTTACTAATATAATAAAGTATATAAAATATTAATGTGCTTCTATTCTTGCAGAGTTAACATACATCAAATAATCTACATGTAATTTTTAATACAAAGATAATATTAAACCAAACTGATTTACTCATTACTTTTTTTCCTGAGAACTGTGGAAAAATCAAATGTAGTAGGATCCAAAGTGGTGACACTGCCTTTCTCTTAAACTTGATGCAAAATACCTGCCAAGTGACAGCAACTTTCTCTGAGTAGATTTACAGTTTCTAAATACCAAAGCATACTGACTGATGAGAAAGCTATTATGCTAGAAAATGAGATGTTACATCTTTACAGGACATCCTCAGCGTGGGCAGGCCCTCACTAAGCAAGATGCATAGTTACAAATTATGCTACATTTTTCAAGACTTTTTAAGATTTCAGTCAATAATGACACACACTTTTTCATCTCTCATTTCAACACTGTGATACAAGTAAATCAAATTTAGGCACTTCTGCCCCATTAAAATAATTGTCCTTCACATACTAAGTGAAGTAAGTCAGACAGAGAAAGACAAGTATCATATGATATTGCTTATATATGGAATCTTTAAAAAATGATACAAATGAGCTTATATACAAAACAGAAACAGACTCACAGATTTAGAGAACGAACTTATGGGTATGGGGTGGGGGAAGGTGGGAGGAAGAGATAGATTGGGAGTTTGGGATCGACATGTACACACTGCTATATTTAAAACAGATAATCAACAAGGACGCACTGTATAGCACAGGGAGTGCTGGACGATATTCTGTACCTAAATGGGAAAAGAATTTGAAAAAGAATAGATACATGTATATGTATGACTGAGTCACTTTGCTGTACACCTGAAACTAACACAACATTGTAAATCAACTATGCTCCAATATCAAATAAAAACTATAAAAAGAAAACAAACAAACAAAAAAAGAATAATTGTCCTTATATCCCAGGCTTAGGACTCTACATTATTAGTTGCTTTGAAACATAAAATAGTTGTTTTTAAATGTTTTCTTGACTTAGTTTTGAGGCCCCAGCTAGAGGCCCATCAGTTTCCCTTCATGAGCAGCCGATTAAATTCACACCACGACCACTTCCCTTATTGGGCTCTCACACTCTGGGCCACTGTACACCTGCCTTAACCACCCCAGGGACAGATATCAGATGACCACGGACAGCCCCTATGCTCCGAGCCCACTGCAATCATCAAATTAGCCAGTCCTAAACCTACTTACCTTGCCTCACTCTTAGCAGAAATCACACTAAAGGCTCTTGCCCACTGTTCCCCCCCATCCCTGACTCCTTCTGCCCTGTGACTGACCCTGGTGCTTCCCCCGTGTGGCCCTGTGTGGTGTGCTGTGTTTACCCCAGAGAACTGTGAGTATAAGAAGTTGTAAAACTCTTTCTGGTGTCTGTCTCTTGATCTGCGTCTGGCCTCCCTATATATCTCACTCAAGGTAATATGGTTAAAACACAGAGATATACAATATTTCTTTTAGTTAAGAAATAATACTAACATCAACTGCTAATGTTTATTAATTACAAGTAACATGTTGTGTAAGTACAACTGGTTCTAATGATCCTAATATTAATTTCCTGTAAAAGTCCTGATTGATTTATTTTGTCCATTTCAACTTCTAGGATCTGTAACTGACCACAGACACGTGTAAATTCTGTGTAAGACAAAAGTTATCTAAAGCCTAGTTTTCACCAAGATATGTCCATTACTATGCCAAATGAGGTGGGAAATTTTTAAAGAGTGTATGTGTGGATCCAGTAAAGGCACACTACGTTATTCAGATTAATCAACCCATTAAAAACTCTACAACACTTGAAAAGCATTAACGAGATGAAAATATAGCACAGCAAAAAGTCCCAAGACAATTTTTGAATGAAAGTTTGTAATGAGAAAAATAAGTAGAATATTGGGTCACCAATGCTTCTTATGCCCTGGAAGGCATTTACAATACCCCACATTTAGGATCTGGTTCTATTATCACTCAGAGAAAGGGGTGGTTTACAGAGATCCTCTCCAACATTGATCTGGGACCTGAAGAGGTATCCCCTCGGGATAAAGGTGAACCATATCTGAATCCATGCCCCTCCCCTTAGTCATAGGACTACAAAGAAGCTATTTTGGGCATGAGCAAAGCAGGAAAAGAAAAGGAAAAAGAAACATTCCTGAGAAGTTGTGGCCACAGACTAGCGATCTTACCGATTTACCTCAAAGAACCAATACATAGAGTAGGACAGAAATCCTCCCCTTGGTTGAGGTGCTCAGAACTGGTAGAGCTCCCAGGAACCCAGAAGAAGCAAAGGCAAAGCCTCTCTGTGAAAGTCTCATTACAAAAATTTTCCAGGGCAGTTACTAACAAGCAGATAGAGACACCAGACAACATGCATGGAAACCAGCAGAAACAGGCCTGTCTGATGACAGATGTTGGAATTATCAGATGCAGACTTTCAAATAATGTTTACCACTTTAAAAGAAAAGCATGACAAACTTGAAAATATCAGCAAAGGACATGAGGCTTTACAAATGTAAAATAGTGGACTTGAAAAAGAGCTCAATAGAATTCCTGTACTTAAAAAAATACCTTAAGATAAAAGCCCAGTGGGCACATACAGCAAGCAGATTGAACATACAAACAGAGAACTTATGGAATATGAGATAGATTTGAAGAAACTGTCTGAATATAGCACAGTGAAGGAAAAAGATGGAGATAAAGAAGGTAAGAATGTAATGTAAAAGTTTAATACACCTTACAACAGGGTCCCTGAAGGATGGGAGAGAGGGAATTGAGCAAAGGCAGCTTTTTGTTTTAAAATCAACCTTATTGAGGTATAATTATGGAAAATAAAATGCAGCCACCATGAGTGTAGAGCTTGGTGAGGCTGGACAAGTGCATACACCCATGTAACTACAATCACAGTTAAGATATAGAATACGTCCATCACCCCAACGTGATCCCTCATGACCCTTTGTAGTCCCTTCCCTCAAGCCCAACCCAAGCCCTAGACAGTCACCAAGCTGTTTTGTAATCATAGATTAGAACCGTCTTTTCTAGAACTTCATATAAATGAGATCATACAGGATGCACTCTTCTTTGTCTGGCTTTTGTTTCATCTCATTTTTGAGATTCATCCATTTTTGCTGTATGTGTCAGTAGTTTGTTTCTTTTTATTGCTGAGTGTTTATCCATGCACCTGTGGGTGGGCATTTGGGTTGTTTCCCATTTTGGGGTATTATAAATAAAGCAACTACAAATATTTGTGCATGAGTTTTGCGTGTGAATATATATTTTCATTTCTCTTGGGTAAACACCTATGAGTAAAATGGCACAGTCATATGGTAAGTACTCATTTCACTTTGTAGTAAGCTACCAAACTGTTGTTGTTATTGAGTTGTAAGACTTTTTTTTTAAAATAATCTGAATACAAGTCCTTTGTCGGATATACTAATTGCAAATCTTTTCGCAGTTTTGTTTCCATTTTCTTAATGGTGGCTTTTGAATAGTAGAAGTTTTTAATTTGATGTAGTCCAATTTATCAATTTTTTCTTTTATGATTTGTTCTTGTGTCCTACGTAAGAAAGTTTTGCTTACTGTAGATTTTCTTCACATTTTTTCTAGAAGTTTTTGTTTTCCTTTTATGTTTAGACCATGATTCATTTCAAATTATTTTTATGTATAGTGTGATGTAGTGGTGTGATGGCCCATAATTTCCCTACCCCCTGGTATTCAGACCCCTACACTCAAGGGGACTATACCCAACAACTCACTTCTAATTAATGGAAAAAGGTTAGAGTGATGGGCTGTCACTGTTAAGATGAGGTTAAAAAAAAGACCAGGACCTTTGTTTTCCCCCTACCTCCTTCTCTCTGTACACTTCTCTCTCTCTCTCTCTCTCTCTCTCTCTCTCAGCCCTCACTCTGAGGGAGGTAAGGTGTCATGTTCTGAGTTGATCTATGAAGACGCCCACAAGGCAAGGAACTGATGTGTCCTGCCAACAGCAGTGAAGATCTGAGGCCTGCCAGCTATAGAGTGAGCTTGGGAGCGAATCCTCTCCTGGTGGAGCCTTGAGATAACTACAGCTTCGGCCAACACCCTGATTGCAGCTCCATGAGAGACCCTGAGCCAGGCATTCCTGACCCACAGAAACTGAGATAATAAATGTCTGTTGCTCTCAGCCACTAAGTTTTAGAGTAAGGTGTTAGGCAAGAGTAGATAACTGATATAAAGGGTTTTCATCAAATTTGGAAAAATTTTGGCATTTAAAAAAAATTTATTTATTTTTTAAATTTATTTTTTGGCTGCATTGGGTCTTCGTTGCTGCACCTGGGCTTTCTCTAGTTGCAGCAAGCAGGGGCTACTCTTCCTTGTGGTGCGCAGACTTCTTATTGCAGTGGCTTCTCTTATTGTGGAGCATGGGCTCTAGGTGCTGGGGCTTCAGTAGTTGTGGCATGCAGGCTCAGTAGTTGTGGCTCATGGGCTCTAGAGCACAGGCTTAGTAGTTGTGGCACACGGGCTTTGTTGGTCGGAGGCATGTGGGATCTTCCCCGACCAGGGCTCGAACCCCGTCCCCTGCATTGGCAGGCAGATTCTTAACACTGCACCATCAGGGAAGCCTTATTTCTTAAAATATGTCTACTCCTTCCCCACCCCCACCCATCTTTATACTGCTTGATATTGTCTTTCAAGTCACTGAGGTTCAATGCTCATTATTTTTTTCTTTTTTTTCTCTCTATGCATCCATTTTTGGATAGTTTTTTTTTTCCCCTGTCTTTAAGGTCTCTGATCTTTTCTTCTGCAGTGTATAATTTGCTATTAATCCCATCCAGTAGATTTTAAAATTTCCGACATTATAATTTTCATCCCCAAGTTTCCATTTGGTTCCATTTCTCTCCTTGTCATTTTTATGTGTTACTTTAAATGACTGAACATATTTATAATTGCTGACTTAAATTTCTTGTTTATTGATTGCATCACCTCTGTCACTTCTGGGTGGGTTTCTACGCACTGAGTTTTCTTGGTTATGAAAACTATTTTTGCTTATCTAGTATTAAAAGTGTTGGACTTGTCTGGCAGGCAGTTAGATTACTTGAGGACAGCTTCATTATTTTGAGGCTTGGTTTTAAGTCTTGCCAAGGTGAATTTAGAATACTTTTAATTCTGGACTGGTTTAGTTCTAAGGTGAAGTGATTCTGGAATCTTTACTGCACGCCCTGTGTATTCAACAAGAATTGTCCACAGTACTTGGGTGTAACTATAATATATTTCCTAGCCCTGTGTGAGCTCTTGACGTTTTCCAGCTTACAGCTCATCACTCATTGTTTGCCTGGCCTCTTGGAGGAATTTCACTCTAATACATCATGACTTGGATTTTAGAAACACATTCAAGAGGACCACTATGCAGATTTCTAGATCTCTTTCTCTGTGTAACTCCATCTTTTCTGGTTCTCTGCCCTGCAAATTTCAGTTTCAGGCATCAAACTCTGATCTCTGTTCTCCTCAACTGAGAGGGATCACTGGGTAGTGGCTGAAATCTCCCTTCTGTGGACTATGGTCCTTAAAGTGCCTTTAGGCAGAAATCCAAGGTGAGTCTAGATTTCATCTTGTTTTTCTTGTCTCTCATGGATCAGAAAAGCAATTGTTTCAAATATTTTGTCCAGTTTTCTAGTTGTTTCTGGTGGGAAGTTAAGTCTGGCACCAGTTTCTCCATTAGGCAGGAGGTAGAGATTGCCACAGACCATATTTGAAGAGTTGACACCTGGCAATTTTCTAGAACCAAAGCCAAGCCACACTTTCAGAAGGCACAAAATACAACAAATAAAATGAAACCCATACCTAAACACATCACAATGAAATTATAGAAAAACAAAGAGAACATTTTAACAGCAGCCACAGGAAAAGAGATTACTTTCAAAGGACTGTGGACAGATAACTTCTCAACAGAAGCAATAGAGGCCAGAGGTTAACAGATTGTTGTTTTTAATTTTCTGGAAGAAAACAAGAGTCAACTTAGAATTCTATACCCAGCAAAAATATCATTCAAATATGTACATAAAATAAATGTATTTCACAGATACACAGAAGTTGAGATTTTATCACCAGCATATCTTCACTAAAGGAAATTCCAAAAGATCTAATTTAGATATAAGGAAAGTAGTCCCAGCTGGAATGTTTGAGATAGAAGAAGAAATTCAGAATAAAGAAAGTGGTAAATATATGGGCTAATATAAATGAACTGTAATTACATAAAACAATTAGTAAGGTGAAACCAAAACATTACAAAGCAGACTTTAAAATCTGGCAACAATAATATATAAGTTGGGCAAGGGAAATAACTGGTGTTAACATGTTCCAAAATTCTTATATTATCTGGAAGGAGGATAAGGGTTTTGATTAACTTCAGACTTTCCTATAGTAAGTATATATGTTATAATTTCTAGGGTAACTACCAAAAGAATACATAGTATATAATTTCCAAATCTTAGGGGGAGAAGTGGAATGATGAAAAAAATACTAAGTCAATAAAGAAGACAAGGTAGGAAAGAGAAAGAAAGCAATGACAGAATACAATGTACTACAATAAAACAATGAAAACAAATCTCAACATACTTTAGATTACACTGGATATAAATGAACTAAATGGTCTAAAACAGAACAATATATTGTTTCTAAAAGACATATCTGTGGAAAACAGAAGTAATTAACAATAAGATAACTAAAATGTCCCCATATATTTAGGAATTTTAAAATGTACTTATAAATAACATATGAATTGAAAGAAGAAAAGATAAAAATTTAAACATATTTTGAATTAAATAATTGTGAAAATACCACACATATCAAAACTTGTATGCTAAAGCTACATCAGTATCTAGTGGACAATTTATAACATTTAAGAATGCAAAAGAAAAAAGAAGAATGCATGCATTGGAAAAATATGAAAACCTGTGAGACATGCTTCTATTTCAAGAAGTTAGAAAAGGAACAGCAACATGAAAGTCTTATTTTGTCTGATATAAGTATAGCTACCCCTCCTCTCTTTCAGTTTCCACTTTGGACCTGTGTCCTTAAAGCTGAACTGAATCTCTTGTAGGCAGTATATAGATGGGTCTTGTTTTTAATTCATCTAGCCACTCTCTATTTTTGAATGAAGAACTCAATCCATTTACATTTAGAGTAATTATTGATATGTAAAGATTTACTGATGCCTTCTTATTAACTATTTCCTGGCTGTTTTACAGTTCCTTTGCTCCTTTTTTCCTCCTTACTGTCTCCTTTGTGAACTGGTGATTTTCCATGATGATGTGCTCTGATTCCCCTCTTTTTCTTTTGCAAATCTACTATAGGTTTTTTGCTTTGTGGTTACCATGAGGCTTACACAAAACATCTTGTGGATAGAACAGTCTGTTTTATGCTGAAAGCAACTTTGCTTGCATACAAAAACTCTACCTTTTTACTCCCCTGCCTTTTAAGTTTTTAATGTCACAATTTACCTCTTTTTATATTGTGTATTCATTAACAAGTTACGGTAGTTATAGTTATTTTTAATACTCTTGTCCTTAACCTTTATACTACAATTGTTAACACACCATCATATGACAGTGTTAGAGTTTTCTGAATTTTATTATTTATCTTGATCAGTGTGTTGTATATTTTCATATGTTTTCATGTTACTTATTAGTATTTTTTCATTTCAGCTTGAAGAACTCCTTTCAGCATTTCTTGTAAGGCAGGTCTAGTGATCATGAATTTCCTCAGCTTTTGCTTATCTGGGAAAATCTTTATTTTGTCTTCATTTCTGAAGGATAACTCTGCTAGATAGAGTGCTCCTGGTTGGCAATATTTTTTCTTTCAGCACTTTGAATATACCATCCTACTCTCTCCTGGCCTGTAAAGATCCTGCTAATAGACTAATATGGGTTTCTGTGTAGGTTACAATCTTTTTTTCTCTTGCTGCTTTTAGGATTCTCTCTCTTTGATTTTTTTTTTTTTTTTTTTTTGCAGTACACAGGCCTCTCACTGTCGTGGCCTCTCCCGTTGCGGAGCACAGGCTCCGGACGCGCAGGCTCAGCAGCCATGGCTCACGGGCCCAGCCGCTCCACGGCATGTGGGTTCCTCCCGGACCAGGGCACGAACCCATGTCCCCTGCATCGGCAGGCGGACTCTCAACCACTGTGCCACCAGGGAAGCCCCCCTTTGATTTTTGATAGTTTCATTATAATGTGAAGATCATTTTGGATTGTAATAATGGGGTAATCCATTAGCTTCATGAACCTGAACAGCTAAATCTCTCCCCAGTTTTAGCAAGTTCTCAGCCATTATTTCTTTAAATAAGCTTTCTGGCCCCTTCCTCTCTTTCCTTCTGAAATTCCAATGATTTGGATATTGTTTCTTTTGATGGTGTCTGATAAATCATATTGGCTTTCTTTACTCTTTGTCAGTCTTTTTCTTTTTTCTCCTCTAACTGGATTATCTGTCTTATACTTGTATATCTCCTCATTGTTCCTATCCTCTAACTAACTGATTCTTTCTTCTGTTTGATCTATTCTGCTGTTAATGATCTCTACTGAATTTTACATTTTATTCATTGAATTCTTTAGCTCCAAAATTTCTGCTTGGTTCTTTTTTACGATTTCTATCTCTTTCTTAAATTTCTCATTCTGTCCCTGTATTGTTTTCCTGATTTCACTGAATTATCTTTCTCTGTTTTCTTGTAGTTCATTGAATTTCCTTAAAACAGCTGTTTTGAATTCTTTATTGGGTAAATTGCAGATCTCCATGCCTTTGGGTTTGGTTACTGGAGGACAATTGTGATCTTTTGGTGATGTCACATTTCCTTGATTTTTCATGTTCATTGTAGTTTTGTGTTACTAATTTTGGATTTGAAGTAGCAGTCATCTCTTCCAATCTATACTGTCTTCAGGTGAGAGATACCTTTTGTTAGTCCTGATACAGATTCTGGGGCTTTCTCTGACCTCGCATGGATACACCTACTTTATGCTCCTTGCTCCCTCTCGTGGCAGAATTCCAGAATTCATAAGCTCATATGTCTCCTCTCAATTCCTCTCCTCTCAATTCCACTCCAATGTGTCAAAATTCATATATATATATATATATATTCTCTAACAGAATGCTGTAATTCCTCCTCTGAATATCTGGACTTCTACAAAGGCTCTCTTGTCCAGATAACTGATTTGGGGTGACTGCCCAAATCAGTTATCTCCAGATGCTCCCAGATTGTGGCTGAAAGGGGCTAGAGCCAGTTGATAGGCTTCTGCCAGTTCCACTGCCCGTACCGAGGTCTGTGTCTCTATTACCCAATGCATGGCTGGGCAAGGCTCCTCCCGGGTCACTTCGTGTATGTATAGTCCTGGATCCCACAACTCCCACAGAGGCACTTTTGTGGATGGATGACAAAGTTTTGTTGTTTAAGGGAGAGGAACAAAAATGAAGGATGTCTTATGCTATTATAATGTTGACATCACTCCTCTAACAGGATACTAACTGGGAAATAGTATGGGTATTTCTTGACTTGGGAGGTGGTTACATTGGTGTTTGCAATATACCTTTTAAAAAACTGTACATGTTTTATGCATTTATACTATATTACAAAAATTTTAAAAGAATAAAGAGGGTATGCCCATGGACCCTAATCTAAAAGAGGTAAGAAAATAATTTTTAAAAAACAGTTAATAAAAAATAGTTTCGGACTCCAAGAACTTCAGTCATTCTAAATTACTGAACATATTAGTATGGACTGGAGAAATACAGGAAACTTGAGGAAAATAATGGTGCTTGAACTGGAATGGCAATATCCGTAAACTGAGCAAAACAATGCATATTTGGTCTTGTGATGGTTGTAAAATATGCCCCCAAATTGTTTGAGATTCTTCTTTTTGAAAAGTGGAGCCTAATTCTTCTCACCTTGAATATGGGCTGGACATAGACTTGCTTCTAATGAACATGATAAAGTGCAAGTGACATGTGACTTCAGATACTACCTCATAAAAGGCATTATGATTTCTTCCTTTTTCTCTCTTTTGGAGTGTTTGCCAAGGGGGAAGACAGCTTCCATGTCATTAGGATACTTTTGCTTCTCTGTGAAGAGGCTACATGGCACTGAACTGAGGTGTGGCCACAACCCACTAGGAACTTAGGTCTCCTGCCAACAGCCATGTGAGTGGGCTTGGAAGTGGACTGTCCAGCTCCCATCAAATCTTCACATCACATCTTAATTATAACTTCATGAGAGAACTTGAACCAGAATCACCCAGGTGAGCTACTCCCAAATTCCCTGACTCATGACATTATGAAAGAATAAATGCTGTTTTTAAGCAACTAAATTTTAGGGGAATTTGTTGCATAGCAATAGATAACTAATGAAATTCTAGTGTCACGGCATTAGGAGTGGAAAAATAGGAGACATTTCAAAAGAAGAATCAACAGTACTTGGATACTGAAAGAAAATGAAGACAAAGAATGAGTCACAGATGGCTAAAAGGTTTTATATCCAGGAGATTAGGGAAACAGTACCACCAATAACACAGAAAAGACCATTAGAAGTAGAAATCTATTTGGAAGATGTAATACTGTAAACTGGGTTTTGGAATGTAGAAATTAAGATAATAACAAGACAAATAGTAAATATCCTATAGATAGTTACAAAATTAGGACAAACATTAGGTAAGGTGTAGGGCTGGATGGGGTACAGTGGAGAATACAACAAAGAGGTGATAATTAATAGTATAAGAATAGATATCTTTTTAAAGAAAAGAATTTGAGATCAGAAGGTCTATGTTATTTCAAGTTTATGTGTGAGTACCTAAAAATAGAGAAAAAAGTAAAAGAAAAATTATTGAAGCAGCCAGATAAAATAAGGTGGATTATTTAAAAACACAGGGAAGAAGAGCAAAAAAGAAAGAAAAACTATTTTCACTTCAAAGACTGGCATAGGCATATGAAACTATTAAACAAGAGGAGAGAGAGAGAAAGGGAAGGAGCTAATCAGTTTGTTTCTTTATTTTGGGCACATAAGTCATAATGTTTTTCCCAAATGAGCCACATTTAAAGCTTCAGGAGATTAGTAATTCATTAATGAAACTGATAATGGAAGTCCTGAACAGGGAAGATGAAATCAAAATAATATCTATGGGAATAGTAATGCCATAATATAATCAAACAAGAATTCCCTTTTGTGATACTTCTTTCTTAGATTTCAGCATTCAATTATCTTTTAGTGTCAAGACCCGTTTTCACCTTAAAACCCCTCCATCAAGTGTAAACATATTTCATTTATGTAAACATTTGTCACTATAGAATTTATAAACCAGGAATCACTAAAGATGTCATTTACTATTAATTTTTGATTACTAATATTTTTATGTTCCAGTAAATATGTTCCTCCAAAATTACCATTCACTGTTGAGCTTTGGATCTTTTCTTCTGCAGTGTATTTCCCACCTTCAATCTCAAGCCAGATCAACATTTATTCCTAAAATCTATTACATCTCTCAATATTTGAAAACTGGGTTTGAGTAAACAAAGAAGCCTTTTATTATCTTGACTTAGCTCATTAGGAAGAGTTCTACCAAAAGATGAATGACTTTACCAATCTAGCATCACCTTGTTAATATTATCAGTAGGTACTAAAGGCCTTGAGTGATTATATCAAATAACCACAGTTACCAGTTTCATATTTTGAGATTTACTCACATATTTTCACTAATAAAGTATTTTATCCAACTTTTTCTTTTTTTACAATTATAGCCGATCTGGTTGGTTTAATGTCACGGTATGTTCTTTTATATTCCTCTAAGTTGACTGAAGTCTACTCTTCTTTCTCATCTTTGCTCTCTAGCTTGATCTTTTTTGTTTTTTAAATAAATTTATTTATTTTTGGCTGTGTTGGGTCTTCATTGCTGTGCACAGGCTTTCTCTAGTTGTGACGAGCAGGGGCTACTCTTTGTTGCAGTGTGCGGGCTTCTCACTGCGGTGGCTTCTCTTGTTGCGGGGCACAGGTTCTAGGAGCACGGGCTTCAGTAGTTGTGGCTCACAGGCTCTAGAGCGCAGGCTTGATAGTTGTGGCTCACGGGCTTAGCTGCTCTGCAGAATGTAGATCTTCCCAGACCAGGGCTTAAACCCATGTTCCCTGCATTGGCAGGCAGATTCTTAACCACTGCGCCACCAGGGAAGTCCCCAGTTTGATCTTTTGTGTGTGTCACATGTAGGAACACTTATAGTCTGTGCCCATGCCAGATCTCTGCCTCAGTTTATGTTTTGGAGGAAAATAATTCATGAGATTCATTGATTTGTCTATAATTGAAAACACAACTAAACAAATTTTCCTTCACTGAACACTTATATTAGAGGTTACTTTAAAAGCATGAAACATCTTAGAACATTTAAAATAATTTTAGTTATATGAATTGAATTTATAGGGCATATGTCATACAAATGAAGGTGCTTATTAGTCAAATATATTTAATCCTACATGTTAAAATATATAAGTACAGAATCTAAGAGGTATATAACTTAAAATCTAGAATATCTATAATTTTTGAAGACATTCTTTGATTTCTCTGAACTAATAATACCCTCCAAAATATGGATAATTTCACAACTCACAGGCTCTTATGTAGTAATGAGATAACTCATGAGAATCATGTGAAAATGCCTTGATAATAAAATACATATATATAGGAGTCAAGATGGCAGAGGAGGAGGAGGACATGGAGTTCATCTCTCCCCACAAACGCATCAAGAACACATCTACGAATGGAACAGTTCTCACAGAGCACCTGCTGAACACTAGCAGAGAACCTCGGACACCTAAAAGGACAAGAAAGATCCCCATGTAACCAGGTAGGACAAAAGAAAGAAAAAGGGATAAAAGGAAGAGGAGAGGAAGTGGGATGGGACCTGCACCCCTGGTGGGGAGATGAAGGAGAGGAGAGGTTCCCGCATCTGGGGAAACCCCCTCACTGGTGGGGAGATCAGCTGGGACCGAAGGGGAGCTTCGGGGGCTCGGAGGAGAGTGCAACAACCAGTCTATGCAGGCAGGAGAGAGTGAGACTTACACAGATGGTCCTTACCACGGCCTTGTGCATCCCATCCTGAGACATGTGTCTGCCGGTGCGCACAGGGGCTGGGTGTTGGAACATGGGGTTTGGAGAGCAAACCTGGGGAGGAGACTGCTGTCGGCTGTGAGGATACAGCCAGAAGGGATGGGAATGAGGAGCTCTGCAAATGGGAATGCTCACGGAGGAAACCTGGACCACCAGAGAAACGAAGCACCATCATTGAGTGACATGCAAAGGGCGGGTCCACCATTGCAGCCTCTCTCCTCATGAGCCAGCCCTTTCCTCCCAGGTATTAGGGAGGGTTCCCACTGGAGTGGGCTCGCGCATCCCTGGCCGCCACCTCCTCCGGCTCCTCCCTGGCTGGGCAGCTTGCTCGCCTTGATTGCCACCACAGGCCCCTCCTGCCTAATGGGCTTGCATGTCTCAGTTACCACCCTGGCACCATCCCGTCTGCGAGGCCTCCATGCTGGCCTGGTGAAAGCAAAGCCTGAGAGTCACCAGGGCCAATTACTAGCATACTAGCAGATGCCCCAGGGAATATTAACTGGCATGAGCTCTCCCAGAGGTCCTCATTTCAGCACCAAGACCCGGCCCCTCCCAACAGCCTGCAGACTTCAGTGCTAGAACTCCTTAGGCCAAACAGCCAGCAAGACAGGAACACAGCCCCATCCATCAACAGACAGGCTGCCAAAAGTCGTACTAGGCTCAGAGCCACCCCCAAATATGCCCCTTGTGAGAGCCCTGCCCACCAGAAAGACAAGACCCACTGCTACCCACCAGAGGACAGGCACCAGTCCCTCTCACCGGGAAGCCTGCATAAGCCCCTGGACCAACCTCACCCACCAGGGGACAGACACCAGAAGCAAGAGGAACTAAAATCCTGCAGCCTGCAGAAAGGAGAAAACAAACACAGTAAACTGGACAAAATGAGATGACAGAGAAATATGCTGCAGATGAAGGAGCAAGATAAAAACCTACAAGAACAACTAAATGAAGAGGAGACAGGCAATCTATCTGAAAAAGAGTTCATAGCAATGATAGTAAAGATGATCTAAAATCTCAGAAAAAGAATGGAGGCTCAGACCAAGAAGATAAAAGAAATGTTTGACAAAGAGATAGAAGATGTGAAGAACAAACAGACAGAGATGAACAACACAATAACTGAAATGAAGAACACACTGGAAGAAATCAATAACAGAATAATTGAGGCAGAAGAATGAATAAGTGAGCTGGAAATAGAGTGGTGGAAATCACTGTCACAGTAGAACAGAATAAAGAAAAAAGAATGAAAAGAAATGAGGATTGTCTCAGAGACCTCTGGGACAACATTAAACGCTTCAACATGTGCATTATAGGACTCCCAGAAGAAGAGAAAGAGAAAGGCCTGAGAAAGTATTTGAAGAGATATTTCTCTAACATGGGAAAGGAAATAGTCACTCAAGTCCAGGAAGCATAGAGAGTCTCATACAGGATAAATCCAAGGAGGAACACACCAAGATACATAATGATCAAACTGACAAAAATTAAATACAAAGAAAAAATAAAAGCAACAGAGGAAAAATCAACAAATAACCTACAAGGGAATCCCCATAAGGTTATATGCTGATTTTTCAGCAGAAACTCTGTATGTCAGAGGGAGTGGTATGATATATTTAAAGTAGTGAAAGGGAAAAACCTACAACCAAGAATACTCTATCCAGCAAGGCTCATTCAGATTCGATGGAGTAATCAAAAGCTTTACAGACAAGCAAAAACTAACAGAATTCATCACCACCAAATAAGCTTTGAAACAAATGCTAAAGGGACTTCTCTAGGTGGGGGCAGTGGGAGAGGCTACAACTAGAAACAAGAAAATCATGTATAGGAAAGTTCACTGGTAAAGGTAAACATACAGTAAAAGTAAGAAATCATCCACACACAAATATGATATCAAAACCCACAACCATGAGGAGACTACAAATGCAGGAAATGGGAATTGCATTTGAAATTAAGAGACCAGCAACTTAAAACAACCTTGTATATATATAGATTGCTATATCAAAACCTCATGGGAAATGCAAACCAAAAAACTACAATAGATACACACACACAAAAGAAAAAGCAACCCCCACACAACACTAAAGATGGTCATCAAACCACAAGAGGAGAGAACAAAAGAGGAAGGAAGAAAAAAGACCTACAAAGACAAACCAGAAACAATTAAGAAAATGGAATTAGGAACATACATATTGATAATTACCTTAAATGTAAATGGATTAAATGCTCCAACCAAAAGATATAGACTGGCTGAATGGATACAAAAATAAGACCTGTATATATGCTGTCTACAAGAGACCCATTTCAGAACTATGAACACATATAGACTGTAAGTGAGCAGATGAGAAAAGATGTTCCATGCAAATGGAAAACAAAAGAAAGTCAGAGTAGCAATACTCATAGCAGACAAAAGAGACATTAAAATAGACTGTTACAAGAGACAAGGAAGGACACTACATAATCATCAAGGGATCAATCCAAGAAGAAGACATAACAATTATAAATATATATGCAACCAACATAGGAGCACCTCAATATATAAGGCAAATGCTAACAGCCATAAAAGGGGAAACTGACAGTAAAACACAGTGATAATGGCGGACTTTAACATGCCACTTACAACCAATGGGCAGATCATCCAGAAAGAAAAGCAATAAGAAAACAGGAGTCTTAAATGAAACATTAGGCCAGATAGACTTATTGATATTTATAGAACATCCCATCTGAAAGCAGCCAAAGACACTTCCTTCTCAAGTGCACATGGAACATTCTCCAGGATAGATCACATCTTGGCCCACAAATCAAGCCTTGGTAAATTTAAGAAATCGTATCAAGCATCTTTTCCAACCACAACGCTATGAGATTATAAGTCAATTACAGGAAAAAAAAACTGTAAAAAGCACAAACACATGGAGGCTAAATAATATGTTACTAAACAACCAATGGATCACTGAAGAAATCAAAGAGGAAATCAAAAAATACCTAGAGGCAAATGACAATGGAAACACAATGATCCAAAACCTATGGGATGGAGCAAACGCAGTTCTAAGAGGCAAGTTTATAGCAATAAATCTTACCTCAGGAAACAAGAAAAATCTCACATAAACAACCTAACCTTACACCTAAAGCAACTAGACAAAGAAGACAAACAAAACCCAAAGTTAATAGAAGGAAAGAAATCATAAAGATCAGAGCAGAAATAAATGAAAGAGAGATGAAGAAAGCAACAGAAAAGATCAATGAAACTAAAAGCTGGTTCTTTGAGAAGATAAACAAAATTGATAAACCTTTAGCCAGACTCATAAAGAAAAAAAAGGAGAGGACTAAAATAAGTAGAATTAGAAATGAAAAAGGAGAAGTTACAACAGACACCACAGAAATACAAAGGATCATAAGAGACTACTACTAGCAACTATCATGCCAATAAAATGGACAACACAGAAGAAATGGATAAATTCTTAGTAAGGTACAATCTTCCAAGACTGAACCAAGAAGAAACAGAAAATATGAATGGACCAATCGCAAGTACTGAAATTGAAACTGTGATTAAAAAACTTCAAACAAACTAAAGCCCAGGAATAGATGGCTTCACAAGTGAATTCTATCAAACATTTAGAGAAAGGTTAACACCTATCTTTCCAAAAATTTGCAGAGGAAGGAACACTCCCAAGCTTCTTCTACGAGGCCACCATCACCCTGATACCAAAACCAGACAGAGATACCACAAAAAAAGAAAATTACAGGCCAATATCACTGAAAAACATAGATGCAAAAATCCTCAACAAAATACTAGCAAACCGGATTCAACAGCACATTAAAAGGATCATACATCATGATCAAGTGGGATTTAGCCCAGGGATGCAAGTATTTTTCAATATATGAAAATCAATCATTGTGATACACCACATTAAGAAACTGAAGAATAAAAACCATATGATCATAAAAATTAAAACCTCCCCCAAACCCCCATATGATCATCTCAATAAATGAAGAAAAAGCTTTTGACAAAATTCAACACCCATTTATGATAAAATCTCTCCAGAAAGTGGGCACAGAGGGAACCTACCTCAACATAAAAAAGGCCATATATGACAAACCCACAGCAAATATCATCCTCAATGGTGAAAAACTGAAAGCATTTCCTCTAAGATCAGGAACAAGACAAGGATGTCCACTCTCACCACTTTCATTCAACATAGTTTTGGAAGCCCTAGCCACAGCAATCAGAGAAGAAAAAGAAATAAAAGGAATCCACATTGGAGAAAAAGTAAGCTGTCACTGTCTGCAGACAACATGGTACTATACATAGAAAATCCTAAAGATGCTACCAGAAAACTATTAATGCTCATCAGTGAATTTGGTAAAGTTGCAGGATACAAAATTAATGCACAGAAATCTCTTGCATTCCTATACACTAGCAATGAAATATCAGAAAGAGAAATTAAGGAAACAATCCCATTTATCACTGCATCAAAAAGAATAAAATACCTAGGAAAAAACCTATCTAAAGAGGTAAAAGACCTGTACTCAGAAAACTATAAGACACTTATGAAAGAAATCAAAGATGACACAAACAGATGGAGAGATATACCATGTTTCTTGCATTGGAAGAATCAATACTGTCAAGATAACCATAATATCCAAAATATCTACAGATTGAATGCAATCCCTATCAAATTACCAATAGATTTTTTCACTGAATTAGAACATAAAATTTTGCAATCTGTGTGGACACACAAAAGACCCCGAATAGGGGCTTCCCTGGTGGTGCAGTGGTTGGGGGTCTGCCTGCCAATGCAGGGGACACAGGTTCATGTCCCGGTCCAGGAGGATCCCGCATGCCGCAGAGCGGCTGGTTCCATGAGCCATGGCCGCTGAGCCTGCATGCCCGGAGCCTGTGCTCTGCAATGGCAGAGGCCCGCGGACTGCAAAAAGAAAAAAAAAGACCCCGAATAGCCAAATCAATCTTGAGAAAGAAAAACGGAGCTGGAGGAATCAGGCTCCCTGACTTCAGGTTATACTACAAAGTTACAGTAATCAAAACAGTATGGTAGGGACTTCCCTGGTGGCTCAGTGGTTGAGAGTCTGCCTGCCAATGCAGGGGACATGGGCTCGTGCCCCGGTCCAGGAAGATCCCACATGCTGCAGAGCGGCTGGGCCCATGAGCTGTGGCCGCTGAGCCTGCATGCCCGGAGCCTGTGCTCTGCAACAGGAGAGGCCACAGCAGTGTGAGGCCCGCGTGCTGCAAAACAAACAAACAAACAAACCAAAAAAACAGTATGGTACTGGCACAGAGACAGAAATATAGATCAATGGAACAGGATAGAAAGCCCAGAGATAAACCCATGCACCTATGGTCGCCTAATCTATGACAAAGGAGGCAAGAATATACAATGGAGAAAAGACAATCTCTTCAGTAAGTGGTGCTGGGGAAACTGGACAGTTACATGTAAAAGAATGAAATTAGAATGCTCCCTAACACCACAAACAAAAATAAACTCAAAATGGGTTAAAGACCTAAATGTAAGAAGAGACACTATAAAACTATTAGAGGATAACAGGAAGAACATTCTTTGACATAAATCACAGCAAGATATTTTTTGACCTACCTCCTAGAGTGATGAAAATAAAAACAAAAATTAAAAAATGGGACCTAATGAAACTTAAAAGCTTTTGCACAGCAAAGAAAACCATAAACAAAATGAAAAGACAGCCCTCAGAATGGGAGAAAATATTTGTAAATGAAGTAACTGACAAGGGATTAATTGCCAAAATATACAAACAGCTCAGGCAGCTCAATATCAAAAAACAACCCAATCAAAAAATGGGCAGAAGACCTAAATAGACATTTCTCCAAAGAAGACATACAGATGGCAAAGAGGCACATGAAAAGATGCTCAACGTCACTAATTATTAGAGAAGTGCAGATCAAAACTACAATGAGCTATCACCTCACACTGTTTAGAATGGCCGTCATCAAAAAATCTACAAACAATAAATGCTGGAGGGCTTCCCTGGTGGCGCAGTGGTTGTGAGTCCGCCTGCCAATGCAGGGGACACGGGTTCGTGACCCCATCCGGGAAGATCCCACGTGCCATGGAGCAGCTGGGCCCGTGAGCCATGGCCACTGCGCCTGCGCATCCAGAGCCTGTGCTCCGCAACGGGAGAGGCCACAATGGTGAGAGGCCCGCGAACTGCAAAAAAAAAAAAAAAAAAAAAAAAAAAATAAATGCTGGAGAGGGTGTGGAGAAAAGCCTACACTGTTAGTGGGAATGTAAATTGGTACTATGGAGAACAGTATGGAGGTTCCTTAAAAAACTAAAAATAGAGCAACCATATGATCCAGCAATGCCACTCCTATATATCTGGAGATATATCTGGAGAAAACCATAATTTGAAAATACACATGCACCCCAATGTTCACTGCAGCACTATTTACAATAGCCAAGACATGGATGCAACCTAAATGTCCACTGACAGAGGAGTGGATAAAAAAGAGGTGGTACATATATACAATGGAATATTACTCAGCTATAAAAAGGAAGAAAATAATGCCATCTGCAGTGACACGGATGGACTTAGACATTATCATACTGAGTGAAGTAAGTCAGACAGAGAAAGACAAATATCATATGAAATTGCTTATATGTGGAATCTAAAAAAATAGTACAAATGAACTTATTTACAAAAAAGAAAGAGTTACAGTTGTAGAAAACAAACTTATGGTTACCAGGGCGGGGAGGGATAAGTTGGGAGATTGGTATTGACATATACACACTACTATATATAAAATAGATAACTAATTAAGAACCTACTGTATAGCACAGGGAACTCTACTCAATACTCTGTAATGACCTATATGGGAAAAGCATCTAAAAAAGAGTGGATATATGTATAACTGATTTACTTTACTTTATATCAGAAATGAATACAACATTGTAAATCAACTATACTCCAATAAAAAATAAAAAGAAATACATGTATAACTGGGATAAAATTACTTTTCAAAAATATCAGGTCGTATTCCTGAAGTCATAAACTGTAAAGAGCATTAATAATCTTTCTAGCCCAGACTACAAGCAGCAGACAGAGTAGTATTAAAACTATTTTGATAGACTCAAGGCAGTTAAATTCAACATTCTATGTGTTTCCTTTTGGCAAGGCACTTCACTCAATACTTCAGGGAATACAAACAAAAATAAAACATACTATCAATAATCTACTGGGAGTGATCAGTTGGTGTGCACAAATTACATATACAATATAGCAAAATCCAAGCATCCAAGAAAAATACTTTATGGGTTTAGAGTAGGATAGAGTTTATAATGTTTATAAATATTTTTCAGTAAAACATATGAATAGGCACAATTAAGGAAATGCTTCTGTGTATCTATATACATGTGTATATGTGTGTGTGCACATATAGATACACTTGTATCATAAATCGCTTCCTATCATTTCATGTCAGGCTTTTTTACAGAAGTGTACACATATAACTTAGAAAAAGACTGTTTTCAGAGTTCTTTTGAATTTGGAATTGCAGATAATGAATTGCAGACTTGTATAAACTTTTTAAAGTCCGAAGTTTCCTCATGTATGACAAGGGAGTATGACAGTTAATTTTATGTGTCAATTTGGCTGGGCCATGGTGCCCAGATGTTTGGTTAAACATTATTCTGAATGTTTCTATGACAGTGTTTCTGGATGAGATTTACATTTAAGTCATTGGATTTTCAGTAAAGCAGAATGCCCTTCATAATGTGGGTGGGCCTTATATAATCAGTTGATGGCCTGAATAGAACAAAAAGCTGACTTGCCCCAAGCAAGAGGGAACTCTGCAGTAGACAACCTTTGGATTGAACAGTAACACTGGCTTTTCATGTCTCCAGCACAAATGCCTGTGGGTTTGAAATGCAACTCCTTAAATCTCTAGCCTGCCAGTCTTCTCCATCAGAGTTTGGACTACCAAGCCTCTATAATCAGTTGAGCCAATTCCTTAAAATAAACCCTTTTATAGACACACACACACACCCTATTGGTTCTGTTTCTCTGAGAAACCCTAATACAGGGGGTTTAATAGCATTTATTTCATAAAGTTTTTGAGATGATTAAAGGAGTATGTAAAGTGGCAAAGTGTGTATTCAAGAAATTACAGCTATCACAAATATACTCTTTAGATTGATGTTAATTATTTTATATGGTTTTGTTTTTCCTTATGTAAGCATTGTGAACTGCCCAACATCAAGAATTACATTATGACAAACACATGGTGGTAGCTTTCGACGGCATCAACTTAGTTAAGCTGGAATTATGTTTTTCCAGGATTCCTTTCCCTGCCTGGTCCTAGGCTGGTGTTGACCATAAGAGAAATTTGTGCAGTAGGCTGTGAAGCTGGCGGGCACCTGGCACTGTGGCAACTCATGCACAGTTGCTGATATGTTAGGTCACTATGTTGGTGTGGGGCACCACCAGAACCCACAGCAATTCCATCTTCTGCCTCTTGGCAGATGTCCTCTTTTGGCCTCTTGCGTCATATACAGATCCATGGTGAAGGGCAACAGCTTCTCCTGCAGATCGTCCATGAAAGTGGTTGGAGGTAGATGTGGTGAAAGACAGGTGAAAATAGGGTTCTTGTTTGTCCTTGTGAGTGCTCTCATCTACATCCAGGTTTCCTTCACAACCGCTGATTTAGCTGACACACAGTGACTTCAGGCTTAGCATGAGATGCAGACACAACGACATTGCATTGATTTCTCTACCAGTGCCACTGTGTAAGGTCTAATTTCCAAAATAAATCCCATATTCTATATCACCTGGAGTAGCTCTGTTTCCCTGCATAAAACCTGATACATAGAGGAACTGGTACCAGAAGAAGTTCCAGAGGAATATAACCTTATGAATGGGTACTCTAACTGGTCGTGAGTTATCTAAAATTGGTTCTATGCTTTGATTAAATTTAAAGGCCAGTGGTAAAGGGGACACTGGTAATCCATGGTATGCAAAGGTAAAAGAGTTACTTAAATTATTACCTATATAATCGAGTGCCTGGACAACATATGGTTTTGAGTGACCAAATAATTAATGACATAGAATAGTTTAGTGAATGAAGAGTATAATGCAGCTTTTAGGTACAATGGAGAACTTTGAGAATAAAAATAAAGAGGTCAGAGTTTTCAATTATGAGCTCAAAGTCTAGATTAGGGGCCTGAAATCTACCATGACTACCCTAAAAGAAACCCTTATCTCCACTGGCTGCAAGGCTGAGTTTTCTGATAATCAAATCCAAAGTCTAATTCCATGGATGGCTGAACTACACCACAGCCTGAATTCCCAACCTTGCAGGGTCTTTTCACCCCTACAAATTGAAATGGGGACATGTAAACAGACAGACTCCAATGAAGCTGGAGCCTTGAACCCTTAAATTCGGCAATGCCTCCTTTGCCAGTAGAAGCAGTCCTTCTACTCTGTTTGGGAAGGTAAGTCTCCTTTGCCTGAAACGTGGCCTCACCTGAGAGGGTTGCCTTGCAAGGAATAGGTGACTCCCTTCACGATTTACCTTACCATCATCCATTGCTTCTATATCTGTAGCCAGACTGAAGTCTAATAAGCTCTAGGAAATGAGGTACAAAACAAGACCTGTGAGGAGGCAGAATGCACTAAAATAATTATGATTCTGCCGATTTTACACATAGAGAGTATGTGTGAGAATAGATATTAAGGGTGTTAGATTACAGCAGAAAGAATAAAACATTGGATTAAGCCGCATTTACCAATATGGGCTCACAGAGCAGATATTCTAGATCCAATGAATTAGCTTGAGTATTTTGGTTTGCTTGGTCGGTTGAACAAAATATGGATTCAAAGGTGACCTATACTGAACATTGAAATGTAAGAAGCTCCTTGTTATAGAGTAGAGCAGGGTTTCTCAGCCTTGGCACTACTGACACCATTGGCTGGAAAATTCTTTGCTGTGCAGCACTGTCCTGAGCATTGCATGATGTTTAACAGCATCCCTGTCCCCTATACACTAGAGGCCAATAGCATCCCTGAATGTGTCTGGATATTCTCAAGACAGATGTTCCGGGGAGGGGAGGAGGACAAAAATCATCCGCACTTGAGAATCACTGGTGTCGAGGAAGTTATCAAAAGTTAGGGAGATTGGAAGGCTAGGGTAGGTTTTTTAAATGTTAAAACCAATTCATCCATCCTTCAACTATGTCCCTCAGTAGGGTCCAGAGGACATTCCCTTCACCAAGACTATGAGAAATATAGTCACAACAGTTGCCCCAGTATCCCTGAAGAGCTCTGTAGTGGTTATTCTCTGTTGGACTGAAATGACAGTGGGAATTGCTACCATGCAACTGGGCTTCCTGAAGTTAAAGAAAATGATACAATTCTCAACAGCAAGGGTGATGTACTGACATTAAATCTCCAAAGAAAATGCAGTCGTCATTACTGGAATGGCAGTAGAGTTGAAGGAGTAATCAGCAGAGTCTGATTTACAGAGATCTTTGGGGCTTGATAATTTTATCACTGTCACCCTAGAACTGAAATAGATGGGCAGTCTACTAAAGTCTTATTTGATTTGCAGAAATAGAAAAGCTCTAGGTCTTGTGAATAGCAGTCTTGAATCATTGTCAGACAGTGTCATGACCCTTTAACCAATTCTCAAACTTGAATCAGTTCACAGACTCAGAGCTCTTGAATGAAGGAAGGAGCTGTAGGTTCCTTTGAACCTTTTATACATCCATATATACTTCCTCCTGGCCTTCCCCTAAGAAGGACCTGTGAAGAGCAGGCAGGGTAACCATGCAATGGGGAAGGGGAAATTCAGACACTTTCAGGATTACTGGACACTTGCTGAAATGACAAATTCCTGGAGACCCCAAATACCACTGTGGTCCACCAACCAGAGAGGTTAATGTATGTCAGGTCATCAAAGGAGTTTTGGCTTGAGTTGTCTCACAGTGGACCCAGGGTGTCCATAATCCTACCCTGTGGTTATCTCCCTGGTTCTGAGATGCATAACTGGAAGAGACATATTGAGCAATTAACTGGCAAAATCTCTACACTGGTTCCCTAACCAGTGAAGTAAGGGATATTATGATAGGAAAGTCCAAGCAGCATTTGGTGAAGTATAGTGAGTACAGGAAGAGTAGAATAAATGCTGAATTTTTTGGTTTATCTTCTTTTCAGAAAGAGTTGTTTCTATAACGTCTTCCAAAGGTAACCAAAGAATTTTTTCTTTACGTAATATCATTCTGAAGTCACAGACTTTTAATATACTTGGTATGTTGCAATTTATTGCAGATATTCTTTTTGATGCTCAAACTGTCACCACATGGGTCAGTGGGAGCTTCCTCAAGTTGGCTCCTGGGTCCTTTTAATCTTGATGCCTTCCTAGCCTTTTGCTACCACAGGGTGTTTTCCAGGCTCATCTTGTGTTTTCCTATCCCCGATCTGTTATCAGTCATTCATCTAAGGAGTCCTGGTTTCTTTTAGGATACCTCATTGCATCTGAATATTGGTCACTGTAGCTAGGTCCTTTTAGTGGACAAAGCTAGGAAATATATATTTTAAAGAGTAAAACACATCGTAAGTTCATATAATAATATTTCCAATTTCAATTTAGAATTATAAGTTTTATTTAATTTCTTTGAGTTTTTTCTCCTTATGATGAAAATCTTGGTTCTTAAAGACATTTATATAATTACTCATTTGCTTTATCCTATAATTATAAGTTTCACAGTAATAATACCAATGTTATTGCTAACAAAAACTACTAAACACATTTTATATTATTTTTGCATTTCCTTTTATCCTTAGGATTAATCTCACTAGGGTATACAGTCTAAGTACTGTTAAATGTCACATGAAATAACTCACCTGCATAGTTAAGCCATCAACTTCCTACAGAATTGTTGATTTATTTAATTTTACTTTCAATTTTTAGGTATTGTTTTTAAAATTTGATTTAATTAAAAATAATTATATAGGGACTTCCCTGGTGCCGCAGTGGTTAAGAATCAGCCTGCCAATGCAGGGGACATGAGTTCGACCCTTGGTCCGGGAAGATCCCACATACCATGGAGCAACTAAGCCTGTGCACCTCAACTACTGAGCCTGCGCTCTAGAGCCCACGAGCCACAACTACTGAGCCCACACGCCATAAGTACTGAAGCCCATGTGCCCTAGAGCCCGCATGCTGCAACTACTGAAGTCCGCGCACCTAGAGCCTGTGCTCCGCAACAAGAGAAGCCATGGCAATGAGAAGCCCACGCCCTGCAACAAAGAGTAGCCCCAACTCGCCACAACTAGAGAAAGCCCGCGCACAGCAACGAAGACCCAATGCAGCCAAAAACAAATAAAAAACAAAAAACATTATGTAAACATTTATATAGTTTCAAAGTCAAGCCTACAAATCTATACAACAAGGTTCATTTAAAGAAGTCTAGCCTTCATCCTTATCCTCTTCTCTCCCCTCATGGAAAACCATTTAAATTATTTTTTGTCTTCTCTTTTTTAAAAAAGCAGAATGTGCGTGTATGTGTGCGTCTGTCTGTCTGAACCCAGTGTATATATAGCATGCTTGTATATATATGTACACACACACACTCAAATGCCCTCCCTGCCAATGGTAGAATACTATACACACTATATACTACTTTTTTTTTTTTTCACTTAATATGTTTTGGATACTCCTCCATGTGCTAGTATTTTGACTGGGGTTACACTGACTCTACATATAGTCAGGGTGGGGAGTGTTAACAAATTTATAATGCTGAGTATTCTGATCAATTAACATGATCTCTACTTACTTAGGCCTTCTTTAATTAGGTTTATTTTTATTATTTATTTTATTTTTTAAAATTCAAAAAAGTTTTTTTAAAATTACTTTTAATATCATAGTTTTCATGTAGAAGTCTTATACCTCATTTGTTAAATTTATTCGTGGGTATTTGATAAATTTTGATGCATTGTAAATTTTACTATTTTTAAAGTTTTATTTTGAAATGTTTGTTGCTGCTATGTATGTAGAAACACAATTGATTTTTGTATGTTCACCTAATACTCTGTCTATGAATTATTTTAGATTTTCTACATATACAGTTATGCTGTCTGTGAAGAATGACTGTTTACTTCCTTCCTTTCCTTACCTTTTATTTCTTTTTCTTGCCATAGTGCACTGATTAGGACTTCTGGGACAAATACTAACAGAAGTGGTAACAGTGGTCTTCTTTGTCATCTTCCCAATCTTCAAAGGAAAGTTATTAAAACTTTATTTTATTTTGCTGTTACGAATAATGTTTAGAATAGATGCCTTTATAAAATTAAGGAAATTCTATTCCTAGTTTGCTAAGAGATATATTGAAAATCATAAATGGAGAGATATTAAATTTTCTCAAATACTTTTTCTGTATCTGTTGAGAAGACCTTATGACTTTTCTCTTTTAATTAATTAATAACTTAATGTGGTAAATAACATCAATTTATTTTCTAATACTTTAATAGTTTTGCATTCCTGGGATAAAGTCAAACTGGTAATAATTTTTTTGTTAGTTATTTAACACTCTTAGTAGATGCTTTCTATAATTCATGTAACTTTTTTAGTCGTGGTAGAGGGCAGGTCCAAATTTCCTACTTCACCATTAAATGGAAGCAAAACATTTTCTTTTCTCTTATTCTAAATACATTTTCATTCCAGCATTCCACCAAAACTGTTCTTACCATAATTAACAAGACAACCACAGAGTGCCAAACTGAAAGGTTCATTAGAAACTTCATTCTTAAAGGGCACACACAAAATCTTATGTGCACCAGGACCCAGGGCAAAAGCAGTAATTTGATAGGAGCCTGGGCCAGACTTACCTGTTCGTCTTGGAGAGTCTCCTGGAGAGGTAGGGATGGCTGTGACTCATCCTGGGGACATAGACACTGGTGGCAGCCATATGTAGAAGCTATATACTGTGTGGACACTGATGCTTGTGGCTGCTGTCTCGAGATCCTCCCTCTAGCTCATTAGTGCCAAGACCTGGTACCACCAAACAGCCCGTAGGCACCAGTGTTGGGATGCCTCAGGCCAAACAACTAACTGGGTGGAGACACAGCCCATCCATCAGCAGACAGGCTGCCTAAAGACTTCCTGAGGCCACAGTTGCGCCTAGACATGGCTCTGCCCACCAAAGGACCAAGACCCAGCTCCACCTACCACTGAGCAGGCACTGGCCCTGCCCTCCAGGAAGCCTGCACAAGCCTCTAAACCAGCATCACCCAGAGCAGGTAGACGCCAGATGCAAGAAAACAATGATCCTGTAGCCTTCACACCCAGCCCATGCACAGCAGGCCAAGGCAAGCTTCGGAACACCACAATCCCCCATAACCAACTATGTCAGGAACCAGCCCCTGCTCACCAGCAATATGACACCAGCTCTGGGATCCTTGGGCCCTGCAGCCAGACTCCAGGACCTGGCTCTGCCTGCCACTGGTACAGCATTAACCCCAGGACCTGGCATCACCAACCAGTGGGCAAGCAACAGCCTGGAGTCTTCTAGACACTGACGCTGCCCACCAGCGAGCCAGCACTAGCCCAGGGCCCCCTAGGGTTCTGCAGCGAGCTGCTTCGTGACCAGGTCTCACTAACCAGTAGCCAGCAGCATCTGCACAAGGTAGGGCCTGGCAACCAACCAGGCTAGGGGACAACAAGCCTACCAGACTGCCCACATGGTCAGCCTGCCACAACACAAGGACACACACAGACCTCTTAGGGGGAACCCATTGAATGTATAGCTTGGGCAACAAGAGGGGAGTATGCTGCTGGGACACATAGGACATTTCCTACAAAAGGCCACTTCTCCAAGATTGAGAAGCATAACTAACCTACCACATACATAAAAATACGAATAATATGAATAGCAGCTTAGGCAAAATGAGGCAGCAGAGGAATATGTTCCAGGCGAAGGAAGAGATAAAATCCTGGAAGAAGAAATAAGTAAAGTGGAGATAGGCAATTTACCCGAGAAAGAGTTCAAAGTAATGATCATAAAGACGATCAAAGAACTTGGGAGAAAAATGGATGCACAGAGCAAGAAGTTAGTAGTTTGTAACAAAGAGTTAGAAAATATGAGGAACAGACAACCAGAGATGAAGACTACAACAACTGAAACGAAAAATACACTATAAAGAATCAACAGGAGACTAAGTGATGAAGAGCAACGGATCAGTGAGCTAGAAGACAGAGTAGTGGAAATCACTGCCACTGAACAGAAAAAGAAAAAAGAATGAAAACAAATGAGGACAGTTTAAGAGACCTCTGGGACAACATTAAGCACAGTAATATTAGCATTTCAGGGGTCCCAAGAAGAATAGTGAGAGAAAAGGCCTGAGAAAATATCAGAAGTCATAACAGATGAAAATTCCCCTAACCTGGGATGGGAAAGGAAACAGTCCCCCAAGTCCAGGAAGTGCAGAGAGTCCCAAAAAGAACATACCAAGAACACTGTAATTAAAATGACAAGAATTAAAGATAAAGAGAGAATATTAAAAGCAGCAAGGGAAAAGAAACAAATAACATACAAGGGAATGCCCATAAGGCTATCAGCTGACTTTTCAGCAGAAACTCTGCAGGTGAGTAGGGCGTGGCACTATATATTTAAAGTGATGAAAGGAAAAAGCCTACAACCAAGAATATCCAACAAGGCTCACCTTCAGGTTGACAGAGAAATCAAAAGCTTTAAAGACAAACAAAAGATAAACTTCAGCACCACCAAACCAGCTTTCCAATAAATGTTAAAGGAACTTCTCTAGGAGAAAAAGAAAAGGCCACCACTAGAAACAAGAAAATTCCTGAATGGAAAACTCACCAGTAAAGGCAAACATACAGTAAAGGTTAGGAAATCATCCACACACAAAGCCAGTAGGAAGGTTAAAAGACAAAAGTAGTAAAATTATCTATATCCACAATAAGTAGTTAAGAGATACTCAAAAAAATTAGATGTAAAATATGACATCAAAAATAGTAATCATGAAGGGAAGACAGTACAAATGCAGGGTTTTAAAATGCATTTGAAATTAAGAGATTGGCAATGTAAAACAATGTAAAACTGCTTTATATATGAAGCAGTACCTATACTGCTTTACAAAAACCTCATGGTAACCGCAAAACAAAAATCTGTAACAGATATATACATAAAAAAGAAAAAGGAGGGCTTCCCTGGTGGCGCAGTGGTTGGGAGTCCACCTGCCGATGCAGGGGACACGGGTTCATGCCCCGGTCCGGGAAGATCCAGCATGCCGCAGAGCGGCTGGGCCTGTGAGCCGTGGCCGCTGAGGCTGCGCGTCCGGAGCCTGGGCTCTGCAACAGGAGAGGCCACAACAGTGACAGGCCCGCATACCACAAAAAAAAAAAAAAAAAAAAAAAGAAAAAGGAATCCAAACATAACACTAAAGATAGTAATAAAGTCACAAGAGAACAAAAGAAGAAAGGGAAAGAAAAGGCCTACAAAAATAAGCCCCAAACAATGAACAAAATGGCAATAAGAACATACATATCAATAATCACCTTAAATGTGAATGGACTAAATGTTCCAACCAAAAGACACACAGTGGCTGACGGGATACAAAAAAAGACCCATATATATGCTGCCTACAAGAGACTCACTTCAGGTCTAGAGACACGCACAAACTGCAAGTGAGGGGATGGAAAAAGGTATTCCATGCAAATGGAAATCAAAAGAAACCCAGAGTAGCAATACTTATATCAGATAAAATAGGCTTTAAAATAAAGACTGTTGGAAGAGACAAAGAAGGACAATACATAATGATCAAAGGATAAAATCAAGAAAAAGATACAACTGTAAATATATATGTACCCAACATAGGAGCACCTAAATACATAAGGCAAATATCAATGAACATAAAAGGAGAAACTGACAGTAATACAAAATAGTGGGGGACTTTGATACACCACTTACATCAATGGACAGATCATCCAGACATAAAATCAATATGGAAATCCTTGCCTTAAAAGACACATCAGACCAAATGAACTTAATTGATATATATAGAGTATTCCACCTGAAAGCAGCAAAATACATTCTTTTCAAATGCAAATGGAACATTCTCCAGGATAGATCACATGCTAGACCAGAAAACAAGTCTTGATAAATTTAAGAAAATTGAAATCATATCAAGCATCTTTTCTGACCACAAAGCTATGAGACTAGAAATCAACTAACTACAAGGAAAAAACTGTAAAAAACACAAACATGTGCAGGCTAAACAATATGCTATTAAACAAGCAATGGATCATTGAAGAAATCAGAGAGGAAATAAAAAAGAGACAAATGAAAATGAAAACACAACGATCCAAAACTTATGGGATACAGCAAAACAAGGTCTAAGAGGGAAGTTTATAGTGATACAGGCTTACCTGACATTTTTCCAAAGAGGAAATGCAGATTGCCAACAGGCACATGAAAAGATGTTCAACATCACTAATCATCAGGGAAATGCAGCTAAAAACTACAATGAAATATCACCTCATACATGTCAGAATGGCTACTATCAAAAAGAACACAAATAACAAATGGTGGCAAGGATGTGGAGAAAAGGGAACCCTCATACATTGCTGGTGGGAATGTAAATTGGTGCACCCACTGTGGAAAACAGTGTGGAGGTTTCTCAAAAGCTAAAAATAGAACTACCATGGGACCTGGCAATTCCACCCTTGGGTATATATACGATAAAAAACCCCACCACTAATTTGAAAAGATACATGCACTCCAACGTTCATAGCAGCATTATTTACAATTGCTAAGACATGGAAGCAACCTAAGTGTCTATCAGTAGATGAATGGATAAAAAAAGATGTGGAGTATATACACAATGGAATACTACTCAGCCATAAAAAAGAAACTAGTGAATACAACAAAAAAGAAGCAGGCTCACAGATATAGAAAACAAACTAGTGGTAACCAGTGGGGAGAGGGAAGTGGGGAGGGTCAGTATAGGGGTAGTGGATTAAGAGTTGCAAACTATTAGGTATAAAATAAGTAAAAGGATATATTGTACAACACAGGGAAAATAGCTAATATTTTATAATAACTATTATATAAATTAAATAAAACCTTTAAATATTGTGAATCACTATATTGTATACCTGTAACATATAATATTGTACAGCAAATATTCTTCAATTAAAAAAATAATAAAATGCAAAAAAACCCCACAAACCTTAATGGTTAGGACTATGTTGTCTTCACATGAGCTGCCTAAATTTGAAACCAGGATCTGTCACTTCGTTAGCTATGTGACCTTGAACAAGTTCCTTAACCTCCCTCAGCCTCAGTTTATCTGTAAAATGTAAACATCACCTATTTTTATCGCTTACTCTTTTTGAATTTTTTTTTTAATCATTCTGTCTTGATTCTTGTTTGTCTCAATATTTTTTCTCAGTCTCAGTGGAATTTTCACCTCTCCAAACTAATTTTCATAAGTTAGTCCTTGGATAGCTTAATTTCCCTATCCAGACTTCGTTTCTATACCTTCTCATTCCATGACTTTAAAAATCATGTGTATGTTAGTGATTTCCAAACATACTGCTCCTGTTGCAATATTTTTCCTGAACTCCAAACTTATGTATCCAACTAACAAGTTGATATTCTGACTTAAGTGCCTTTTACGTGGCTCATAGTTAACACGGCCCAAAGCAAACTTTTTAAAAAAATGATTTTCAGTCCTTCAAAACTTAATCCAAGTTACCATCATTTTTTACTTGAATTATTACAGTACTGGTTTGCCTTCTCTCTTCTTCTACCCTTGACCCTCTCCAGTCTATTCATCACACAGCAGTCAAAATGACCTGTTGAACAGTTAAGCCTGATTATATCATTTTGCTAAAAGCCCTTCATAGCTTCCCATTTCATTCGTCATAAATGTTCAAGTTCTTTCTGCATGGGTCAGCAAATTCTTAAAGGGCCAGAGAACAAATATTTTAGGCTTTGCAGGCCAAATAGATTTTGTTGCAACTACAGAACATTACTATGCTATATCTATATGCAAATAGTATTAAGATTCTAAACTGCTATGTCCAACAAAAATCATTGTATTTTCTGAAGTATGCATAAAATTTATAAAACAAACAGTAATAGTTTGGTTTATAATGCTGAATATTTTTCACAGTAGTTTAATAAATATTTGCTGAATAAAATATGTAAGTACAAGGTCCAGATTTATACATTTTTACAAAAAAGATTATGGCAAGAACATTAAACTAAAAGTTAAATAATTTCTTCTGTAAAATGTATCAAACAATTAATAGTGGACTTACTTTAGACTACTGATTCTAATTTCCGCACTCTCAGTGAGTTTCTTCATTTCTTCTTTCCACCTACAGGCTGCCTTCTGCTGAGTTGCTAAGAGATGCCTCAGTTCAACCGTGGAATTTCGATTACTGTCTTCCATCTCTCTTAACTGAACTTCAAACCCATGTTCCTTTATTGAAAATTCATGCTCCATCGTACTGATCTAAGGAATAAAATGAACACAGTATTTTTTCTTCTCTGTTTTTCTAGGAGATATACTGATCAATGATATATACAAAAGGAATCTTTTTTTGTGTTTGCGGCATAGAAATATTTGGATGAGAAACCGATATAAAAATTAAGTTTATAATTTGTCTCCATCACAGATGAAGACTTATGCTATTTTATAACATAAATTTAATGAAACCAGAATTATGATGGACTACAAATTTTTCACCACTTTCCCCAACACCTTAAATGCCAGTAGGAAAAAAGTATACTATCTGAAATAAAGCTGCTCTCATCATCTACTTTTACTTTTCTTGCCAGAATCCATAGAAAATACTCATGCTCTCAGTAACTGAGAGTTGGGTTTAAACGGAAGCTATTTATGTTTTTAAAACACAAGAAGTGTTCATTGGTTTATTATAAAGGATACAACTTCCGCACAGTCAAATAGAAGAGACGCACCGAGCAAGGTATGGATGTAGGGGGAGTGCGGAGCTTCCACGCCCTCTCCAAGTATGCCATCCTCCCAGCACTCTGATGTGCTCATGAGAAGCTCATCTTAGAAGTTCCTTAAGTCACTTTTGATTTACATGCTAAAGTTCAGATTGTCTTTCAAAGGGCAGGAATTCCTTTACCACTTCAGTTACAGTATAAATGAACAATGTATTTTGTTTTTCAGGAAAAGACTACAGTGATTTTCAGAAACTCATATGGAAATGTCTTCAGTTATTTCTAGGTTATTGATGTCATTATAGTAAAAATACCTTAATGCAGAATGAACATACAAATAAATGCTCTTTGGATACCCTAAAAGCTTTCTCAGCTGGGTTCAGGGAGAGAATTAACCCTAATGTCCTAAAGTACCCAGTGTATGTAGTGAACTGTCTGCTTTTGTATGCAGCTAGAATGAAAAACTACCTATTACCATACTTCAGGCAATTGAGGAAATAGTTAAATAGTTACAAGAACAATTTCTTTGGTGCACTCTCAGGTCATCTTTATCTTGCTACACTAAAGAAATATTATAAAGAATATCTATCTTGTGATATTCTAATGTGATTTAAAAATGGTGACAGCTGGAATGACTTCTAGTGATTGATTAAATATGGCTGCTTTTAAACTCAAAAAAGAATGAATAAGGAACTCGATTTTACCAATTCAAAAACACCAAAGAAAACTCAGCAACAGCTAAACCCACGGCTCATGGGGGAAAACTGCAAACATCCTGTCCTCACTACCCCTGCTAAATGCAACAACTTCCTAAAACTCTTAAATTTGTTTTCTCAAATGGTACACAAGTAGAAATTTGACTTTATAAACACTGGCACTGGAAAAAACAACTTTGGATTTATTAATTGTGTATTATATTACTGCTGTGCAAGCCTCCTGAAGCTCCGTGACTCTGCTCGATTTAAACAATTTTTGAATTACTGAATTCTACAAATTTAGAATTGAATATCCTTCCCTGCCTCAATCTCCACTTTCTCTGGAGAAGCCATGGTTCTGACATCTTAAGTGGAAGTATTTAATTCTGTCTCTGTCTCTCTCACACATGTATTAAAAACTGATCTATGCATCTATACAGCTTTAGCACTCTTCCTGCCTACTTAACTCCCCATTTCCAACTGGAAAATCTATTTGCAGTTTGACAAGCCTTTTTCTACCGTCCTTCATGATAACCTGTCTCTAATTCTACAAGCTTGTATTATGCTACTATTCCCTTCTCTTTCTTTGTTTCTGCCACAATGCCTTCTCATTCTTGGGTCTTTTCACATGTTGCTCCCTTTCTCTGGAATAATCTTTCCCCTCCTGCTTATCTTAGTTATCTCTAGTCAGCTTTTAGAATTCAGCTCAATTATTGATCCTACAGGGAAATTCTCTTACCATCTATCTAGAAAAAGCTCTCATAGTGCCCTACGCTTCTCCTAAAGGGCATTTATTAGTTTGCAAAGATACATTTAAAGTTTTCCCACCTCCATGAAAATAAGTTTTTAAGGATGGGGACCATGTCTTTTTTGTTTACTATTACATTTTCAGCACCTGAATCATAGTAAGGATGTCAAAACGTATCTGTAGACTGAATAAATGATAGCTTTCTGGTATCAAAATTTAGTCTTCAAACAAACCCCAGATCCTTCAGCTGATGCAATTCCGATTGTTAAACTGGACAGGTCTACGCTGATGTTGGAAGGATAAGGACCAAAACAACCATGTCTTCTATAACAACAAAAGTCCTACTAATGATTCAATTCAGAATGTTGGGTTGGGAAAAAGGATTTATGGTCTCCTTCCCTTCTTCTTTTGTGTCCTTCCTCTGCAGAAAACTACTCAAAAGTAGACAAGATTGCTAAAAACTATCCATTTCCTAATTTTATGTTTTTATGAGGGGTATTCATACCACAGAGATATGGAGATCCTTTTCAGAAAGAAGGGAGGAGGAGTTAGGAAAAGAGAAAGCTGGGGCAGAAAGGACAGCAGTGGCTTTAAGATCAAATGAAAACTTCATATAATAAGTCGTTAAGGTTCTCAGCCAACCGACCTCTCAACATCCAACTGTCTTGATCTTTTTGGCTCCTTTCAGTTTATCTATGAAAGATCACACTCTTTTTCAAGGAGGAGAAAAGCTGCAAAGTGTAGCACTAGATTCCTATGTTGTCAAAGAAGGAATCGGCTACAAAGGAGAAATTTATCGGACAGCCCTCCTCCATAAAATAGAATTACAGCTATCTAGTTGGTTCAGAACTTTTGTCCCTTATTTACCAATGATTCTTCTCTTAAGCTAGATGCAGACTTGGCACAAAGGGAGCATTTTTGGTAGATAAGCTTTCTGTCATCTTTTTGTTTTCCAAGAAACATCAGTTACTATCCTGAATGGTTAAAGATAGAACAGGTGCAGTATCAAGTGGGGAAATTCATCATTAATAGTTTTTAGTTATTAATCCATATGAAATTTAAAACATAAGATGAAGATTTAACATTTTTTCACTGAAGTACATTGACTTTTAAAAAAAATTATGTAAATGTTTCAGTGTGGCAACTTTCAAGCATACACAAAATAGAAAGACTATTACAATGAATCTCTATACGCTTATCACCCAGCTTCTATAATCATCAAACCGATAGCCACTCCTGTTCTATCTATAATCCTACCCACTTTTCTCTGCCAAGATTTATTTCTCTCTCTCTTACAATGAAGTACATGAATCTTAAGGATACAACCAACTTTTACATGTATACTGACATACCAGAGTCACAACCCAGATTTAGGTACCACAGGAGGCTCTCTCACATGCCCTTCTAATCAATATTCACCCATCTACAATGTAACCATTATTCTGATCCCATCCTTATAGGTAATTATGTCCATTCTTCACTTTCATATAATGAAATTAATAGACTATAAGCTTTTTTATGTCTGGCTTGGCTTCTTTGTCCAACATTATGTCTGTGAGACTCACCCACCATTGCTTATAGACATAGTTCATTTTTTTCTTCTATTCCCATACATGAACATACCACAGTTTATTTATATCATCTCATGTTGATGGACATTTGAGTTATTTTCAGTGTTTTGATATGATTAAGACTTCTATGGATATTCTTATACACATGTTTTGATGAACACAAGCACTCATACCTGTTGGGTATGTAGCCAGTATTATTATTATTTGGCATAGTATGCATGTATGTCCAGCTTTAAAAGATACTGCCAAATGGTGGTCGTACCAATTTACACTCCCCAAAATAACATGAAACTACCAGCTGTTTTACAACTTTGTCAACACTTGATATTGTCAGTTTTAAAATTTTAGTCATTCTGGTAGCTATGCAGTAGTACCTCATTATAGGTTTAATTATATTTCCCTGACAGATAATGAAGTTGAACATTTTTTCATATATTCTCTTTTATAAAGCATCTATTTAATTCTTTTGCCCATTTTTGGAAATGGGGTGTCTGTTTTCTCCTGATTGTTAAATGTTTTTTTCCTTATTAATTATTTCCTTATTAATTGGTGAAAGTTTTTATATTCTAGAAATGAATCCTTTTTTTTGGTTGTATGTATTATAAATTCTTTCTTCCACTTTTCACTCTCTCAATGGTGTCTCTTTTGGATGACTTAAAAATCTTAATTTTAATGAAATCCAATTCATCTATCTTTTCATTATAATCAATTCTCTTTGTGTTGTTTAAGAAATTCTTTCTTAAGGTCATGAAGATTTTCTCCTTAAGTTCCATCATTTAATATTTCACATTTAGGTCTACAAGACAGCTCAAATTAATTTAAATGTATGGTGTGATATAGGGGTCAAGGTTTATTTTTAAAATATGGACCCAGTTGATCTATTATTATTTTAGCATGATTTATTGTAAAGATCTAGCATTATTTGTCATAAAGATAATTCTTTCCCTATTGAACTTCCGTGGTGCCTTTGTTATAAATGAGGTGATTATGAAAAGTGGGTTTGTTCCTGGACTTTATTTTGTTCCATTGATCAGGTCGATTATTCTTATATAGATTACACACTATCTTAATTACTATACCTTTATATCAAGTCTTGATGTCTGGTAGTATGTCTTTGCCCCTTTGTTTTTCAAAGATTTCTCATAGTCTAAAGCACAAAGCACAAGCTTCTTTGCATATGTAAGGGTCTCTTTTTCAGAGTTCAAGCTTTTATAAATAATCACAGTGTTTGATACTTGCAAAAGGAGGCATTCAATAAATATACACTGATATGAATTAGGTTGGAATGTGAGTTCTTATGAGAGCTCATAATAACAAGAAAAAAGTGAAACACTAATGTTACCACCCCATATCCTTACTACGAAACTGGAAAATATAGAGCTTTATCATAAAGAGTTAATGCCACTTTTTACAAAAGTCACGTGGAATGGGGAAAGGCAAGCAACATGTTGATGGTGATACCTGTGCTTGAAACTCCCTCAAACAGGTTATCATGTTCCTATTGCCAAACCATGTAAGCATTAGAGTAAAGAAGGGGGGAAAGAGAGAGAAAATAAAAGGGAATTTTCTTCCAGAGATTTTTGTCCCTTGCTTTCTTCCTGTCATGGAATTTTTAGACTACCTATGAGGGGTTCTCAGAGCATACTGACGTACCATCCGCTATATAGCTAGTTTTAAGAGTTCTATTTTCGAGAGGCTATTATGGAGGGAAAAGAGAGGACGGCAGTCCGTGAAGTTATCTAATCTATAGTTTTGCTAGCACTGCTTAAATTGCTTTGGCAGGAATATCAGTGCATTTCATGGTTGGAAAAGAACTTTTTTGTGTGTGAATAGTGAAAGCAATCATTTTCAAGTATGCTTGCCAAGTTCTACAATAAAGAAAAGACTGGCTAACACTCTGCATTATGATTTAGTGCTATCTGATGAGAAGGCAAAAAAAAAAAAAAAGACCTTAAAAATGTTCTACTAGGTCTCTGTAAATATTCTCTATATTTTGATTTTCACAAGTACACATTTAATTCTAACTAGTTTTGAACACACCTTTAATTTGGCTTTTTTTTGAGCCTCGAGAGCAATCTTTCTTAAATCCTCAGTCTGTTTCTGTAACTGTTCATTTTCCTGCTGAAGTTTCAGCCTTTGTTCACTGACAAATCCACAGTTCTCTCTCTCAGACTCCAATACATTTTGAAGTTTCTGAATCATTTCTTGGCAACGTGATATCTCTTCCGAGGAACTGAATAAAAAAAACAAAACAAAAGGAACCTTTAAACTTAATGAAATGCAATAGAAGTCAAGAAGTCTGTCTATATTTTATACTGTAGACCTGTTTTCTTTGTTCTTAGCCATTTCTCTTCACTATAGACTTAAACTATGTGGTTTCACAATGTTACGTTACACGAGGCAAGTACGTTCAATTTAAGCAATCTTAACTAAGAATAGATAAGCTGAACTGTTATCACTCACCTAGAAAGTCAATGTGAAACCTCTTTCAAATTTTTACGAACACTGAGAATCACTGTGTAAAGAGGACTTCAAGGGGACAAACTAAAGCTAATGGTGAGGAAGGTACAGTAGGTAATAGTCAAAACTCCTTTCATTATCAATCAACTCTGTAGGAAGACATTAGCTGACTACAATAAATTATGAATTATAATAAGACCCAATTCATATTTTCCTGTTACATGTCTTAGAAACGGTTTTTATAAACTTCTAGTTGTATAAACTTCTTGTTTTATCACAGGTTAAATAGGTTATATTTCTGGAACTTTCTCAACAATGGATTATTGAGTGACACAACCTCTAGACATGTATCTTGTTTCAATATACTGCTAATTTTTATTCCTATCTTTTAAATTTCCATCTTTTCAATCCCAGATAATCAAATACTGTGAACATTCCTTGGTCAATAGGTGTCACAGGGAATATAGAAGGTCCTTTACCCCCATAATACTTGTAGCCCCTTCTTTCCTATCTCAACCTTGGCTTATTCCTAATGAAATGATGGATCTAGGCAATGATCCTCAAAAAATGCTCAAGTCAGAGAGATGCTGAGATCAAAAACAATGACACATTATGTGCTTCCAAACAGGAGTCCAAAATATTACCATTTATAAAGCATTCTTACAAAAAAAGTGAAAGCTGAATCAGATCAAGCCTCTTGATTTAGTTGTTAGTTTTTAGGAACTGCATGGGGCAGGAAATAAGGTAAATGACACCACATATATGCATATAGGTAGAGGAAACTCTACAATACTAACAACCCAGTTTTCCAACAAATTATTTATAAGAAAAAGATAGAGAAAGGAGGAGATTCTTAGAGGAAAAAATATATATATATCCATCCCCATATGTACACATACACACACACACACCACCTTTCCTTTATCCATTCTTCTGTCAACAGACACTTAAGTTGTTTCCATATCTTGGTTATTGTCAATAATACTGACTGCAGTGAACATGGGAGTGCGGATATCTCTTTGAAACAATGATTTTGTTGCCTTTGGATCTATACCCAGAAATAGGATTGTTGGCTTATATGGTAGTTCTATTTTTAATGTTTTGAGGCACCTTCATACTGTTTTCCATAGTGGCTGTACTAATTTACATTTTCACCAACAGCATAGAAGCATTCTCCCTTCTCCACATTCTTGCCAACACTTGTTATCTTTTGTCCTTTTGACAAAGGCCATCCTAACAGATGTGAGGTAATACCTCACTGTGGGTTTGATTTGCATTTCCCTGATAATAAGTGATGATGAATACCTTTTGATATATCTATTGGCTATCTAAGTCTTCTTCTGGGAAAAATCTGTTCAGGTCTTTTGCCTAATTTATGTGTTTTTTTCTTTTTTCGTTTTTTTTTTTCTTTTTTACTCTTGAGTTGTTAAGTTTCTTACGTATTTTGGAAATTAACTCCATATCAGATGTATTATTGGCAAACAGTTTTCCTATGTCATAGGTTGTCTCTTCACTCTGTTGACTGTTTTCTTTGCTATGCAGAAAGTTCTTAGTTTGATGTAATTCCACTGGTCTATTTTTGCTTTTGTTACCTGTACTTGTGGGGTCATATTCAAAAAAACCGCTGCCAAGACCAATGTCAAGAAGCTTTTTCCCTATGTTTTCTTCCAGTAATTTTATAGTTTCAGAACATACATTTAAGCCTTTAATCCATTATAACCTTATTTTTGTACATGGTGTGACATAAGGGTCCAATTTTTCTTCTTCGTGTGGATATCCAGTTTTCCCAGCAACATTTATTGAACAGACTATCCTTTCTCCATGTGTGTTCTTGGCACCCCTGTCAAAGATCTATTGACTACAAATGTGTGTATTTATTTCTGCACTCTCTACTGTGCCATAATCTATACATCTGTTTCATGCCAGTATTGTACTGTTTTGATTACTAAAGCTTTGTAATATATTTTGAAATTAGGAAGTGTGATGCATCCAGATTTTTGTTCTTGCTCCAGACTGCTTTGGCTATTCAGAGTCTTTTGAGGTTCATTATGAATTTTAGGACTTTTTTCTATTTCTGTGAAAACACCATTGGAAATCTGATAGGGATTTTATTGAATCTATAGATGGCTTTGTGTAGTATGGACATTTTAACATTATTGTTTCATTCAGTTTATAAACACATCTTTATATTTATTTGTGACTTTGTCAACTTACTTCCTCAATGTTTTTTAGATTTCAGTGTACAGGTTTTTCACTTCCTTGGTTATAAATTCATTCTAAGCATTTTATTCTTTTTGGTGGTATTGTAAATGGAATTGTTAATCTCTTTTTCATATAGTTTGTTGTTAGTAAATTCATGTATTTGTTCTAATGGCTTTACGGTTGAGTCTCCAGTTTTTAATATATGGGATCATGTCATCTGTAAACAAAGACAATTTTACTTCTCTTCCAATTTAGATACATTTTGTATTTTCTTCTTGTCTAATTTCTCTAAGACATACAGTACTATATTGAATAGAAGTGGCAAGAGTGGGCACTCCTGTCTTTTTCACAATCTTTAAAAAAAAACTTTCAGTTTTTTACCACTGGGTATGACCTAAGTTGTGGGCTTGTTATATATGGCCTTTCCTATGTTGAGGAACATTTCTTCTACATCTAATTTGTTGAGAGTTTTTATTACGAATTATATTTTATGAAATGCTTTTTCTGTATCTATTGAAATGATCATACGAATTTTATCCCTCATTCTTTAATGTGGTGTTGTATCACATTTATTGATCTGTGTATGTCAAAAGCATCCTTGCATCCTACATTTTAATCCCACTATGATCCTTTTAATACACTCTTGAATTTTTCTTTTTAGGATTTTTGCATTTATGTTCATCAGGAATATTAGCCTGTAATTTTATTTTCTTATAGTATCTTTGTCTTGCTTTGGTATCAGAGTAATGTTGGCTTCGTAAAATGAGTTTGGAAATGTTCTCTCTTTTTCAATTTTATGAAAGAGTTTAAGAAGGACTGGCATTAAACCTTTAAATGTTTGGTAGAATTCATCAGTGAAGCCATCTGGTTCTGAATGTTTCAAAAATCCAAGGAGGTTTTTGATTACTGATTCAGTCTCCTTAAGAGTAACTGGTCTGTTCAGATTTTCTATTTCTCGTATGGTTGTATGTTTCTAGTAATTTATCCATTTCTTCATGGTTGTCCTACTTGTTGGCATATCATTGTTCATAGTAGTCTCCTATGGTCCTTTATATTTGTGTGGTATCAGTGGTAATGTGTCCTCTTTTATTTCTGATTTTTATTTATTGAGTTTTTTCTCTTTTTTCTTAGTCTAGTTACAGGGTTGTCAATTTTGTTTATCTTTTTAAAACACCGAGTCTTAGTTTGGTTGATCTTTTCTATTTTTAAAAAAAATTCTCTATTTCTGCTCTAATCTTTGTCATTTCCTTCCTTCTCCTAACTTTGGGCTTAGTTTTTCCTTCTTTTTCTAGGTCCTTAAGGTGTAAAGTTGGGTTGTTTATTTGACATCTTTCTTTTCTTAATGTAGGGCATTTATCACTGTAAACTTTCTTTTAAGAACTGGTTTTGCTGCATCCCATAAGTTTGGTATATTTTGTTTCTATTTTTGTTTGTCTCAGGATATTTATTGATTTCCTGTTTGATTTCTTCTTTGACCCACTGGTCGCTCAGGAGTGTGATATTTAATTTCCACCTATTTGTTAATTTTTCAATTTTTCTCCTGTTACTGCATTTCAGTTTCATACCATTGTGATTGGAAAAGATACTTGATATAATTTCAATCTTCTTAAATTTGCTAAGACTTACATTGTGGCCTATCATATGATCTATTCTGGAGAATGTTCTGTGCATGCTTGAGAAGAATGTGCACTGTGTTGCTGTTGTATAGAATGTTGTTAGGTCTATTTGTTCTTTAGCATTGCTCAAATGTGCTGTTTTCTTATTGATTTTCTGTCTGGATGATCTACCTATTGTTGAAAGTGAGGTATTGAAGTTCCTTAGTATCATTGTTTGCTCTCTATTTCTCCCTTCAGTTGTTAATATTTGCTTTATTATACTTAGGTGCTCGGATGTTGAGTGCATATAGTGTTATGATTGCTATCTTCTCTTGACAAATTAACCCTTTTATCATTATAAAATGACCATCTTTGGTCTTGTGACAGTTTTTTACTTAAAGTCTACTTTGATATAAGACACCCTGCTATTTTTTGGGTACCTATTTGCATGGACTATCTTTTGCCATCCTGTAACTGTTAGTCTATGTGTTTCCTCATATTTAAAATCAGTCCCTGGTAGGCAGTGTATAGCTGGAACTTGATTTTTAATCCGTTGAGCCTCTCTATGTATTTTGATTGGAGAATTTAATCCACTTACATTAAAAGTCATTATTAATAGGTAAGGACATAACTATTGCCATATTGTTAATTGTTTTCTGTTTTGTAGTTCCTTGGTTCCTTTATTACTATTTTGTTGTCTTCTTGTTGATTTTTGTACTATGCTTTCATTCCCTTATCGTTTGTGTACCTATTACACATTTTTTCTTTGTGATTGGCATGAGGCTTACATGAAACATCTTAGAGTTAGTCTATTTTAACCTGGTAACAACTTAACTTCAATCACATAACAAACTCTACAATTTTACTTCTCTGCTCTCTCACATTTTATGTTATTGATGTATAATTTACAACTTTTTATACTGTATATCCATTGACACATTATTGTACCTACTGTTATTCAAAAAATTTATCTTTTAACTTCTATACCAGAGTTAAAATTGATTATGTACCACCATTACAGTGTTAGAGTATTCTGAATTTGACTATATCCTTATCTTTACGACTAAAGGTTTATACTTTCATGTTTTTACATTGCTAATTAGTGTCCTTTCATTTCAACTTGAAAAACTCCCTTTATTATTTCTTGTACAGTAAGTCTAGTGTGATGAACTTCCTTTTGATCTCTTTTTTTCTGGGAAAGTTTTTATCTCTACTTTGTTTCTGATGGAGAGCTTTGCTGAGTATAGTATTCTTGGTTCCTAGTTTTTTCTTTCAGCACTTTGAATATATTATGCCACTCTCTCTTGGCCTGCAAGATTTCTTCTGAGAAATCCATTGATAGTTTTATGCAGGGGTGGAGGGAATCCCTTGTATGTGATGAGTCCCTTTTCTCTTTCTGTTTTCAAATTCTTTTCTCTTTCACTTTTGACATTATGATTATAATGTGTCAAATGAAGCTCTTGATGTTCACTCTATTTGTTGTTCTTTGGTCATCATGGATCTGGACGTTCATTCATTACTCTCCCCAGATTTGGGAAGTTTTCTGTTATTATTTCTTTAAATAAACTTTCTACCCCTTTCTCATACTTTGCTCCTTCCAGGATTTTCATAATGTGGATACTGATTCACTTCAAGATGTCTCATAAATCATGTAGGTTTTCTTCACTCTTTTTTCATTCTTTTTTCTTTTCTTCTCACTGCATGATTTCAAATGACCAGTCTTTGAGTTTACTGATTTTTCTTCTGCATGACCAAGTCTGCTGATAAAGCTCTCTGTTGAATTTTTTCAGTTCAATCACTGTATTCTTCAGCTCTAGGATTTCTGATTGGTTCGTTTATGGTTTCAATTTCTTTGTTAAACTTCTCATTTTGTTCATGTATTGTTCTCCTGATTTCATGTAGTTGACCATCTGTGTTCATTAAGCTCCTTAAGACAATTATTTTTAATTTTTTGTCTAGAAGTTCATGGATCTCCATTTGTTTTGTATTGATTACTAGAGCCTTATTAGTTTTCTTTGGTGGTGTCATGTTTGCTTGATTCTTTGTTGCTATCTGTGCATTTGAAGGAGCAGACTCCTCTTCCAGTCTTTAGACTGGTTCTGGCAGCTAAAGACCTTCTCCTGTCTTGTCTCAGAACTGATGGGACTGCCTCTGGGATCACAGCTAAGTGGGACTGAAACCATGTCATGTGGTTGTTGCCAGGTCCATGGTTGGCAGACCTGTAACCAGGGGCGCAGTCAGGTGTTGTGTCTGTTAGGATTCTAAGGTGCTCCTGTCATGTTCACTGGGCTGGCCTATGGGCAGGCAGAACTGCTTCTGGACTGTGGTAGGGTGGGACTAGAGCTGGGTCACAGACTGCTTCAGGGGTCATAGTCAGGTCTGAGGCCTGTAATGGGGGCATCTACAAGAGTGGCTTCTGCTGGGTCCCTTGGGTGAATCCCTGGCCATGTAAGACTGCCTCAAACTGTGGTAGAACAGGGCTGGATCCATGTCTTGTGGCTTTTGTTGGGTGTGCAGTCTGGTCCGTCACTGGCAGACTTGTTACCAGGGGCACAGTCAGGCGTGGCTTCCAATGGGTCCATTAGTGCTCCCGTGAGGTTACTGGGCTGGTTCCTGGATGGGCAGCATTATGTTCAGGCTGCAGGAGAGTGGAACTGGAGCTGGGTAATGGGAATGCTTTGGCGGCCACAGCCAGGTCTGAGGTTGGCAGGCCTATTACTGAGAGTACCTATAAGGGTTCCTTGGGAAGAGGCTAGGTGCGGGACTGGGCAAGGAGGGCTGGAGCCAAATCCACAGGAAGATGGGGCTGCTTTGGGTTCATAGATGGGACCACAGTTGGAGGGCCTGTCACTGGTGTGCAGGCCTGCCTCCTCATTTTTGGGCTCCACTAAGGCTTTGCAACCTCCTACCTGGATTCCAGTGCTCCCACAAAGGCATTTTTGTCTATGGATGCCTGCCAAATATTTGTTTCTGTGGAGAGACATGGGCTGGGGACCTCCTATTCTGCCATACTGCTGATATAATTCCTCTTTTAAAATAACTATTAAACATATTCTGTAACAGAGATCAAAACTTCATTCAACTTAAGTAAGTTTTACTATAATAAGTAATACTCTGGGGGGAAAAGGTAGAGAAATATTCAGAATGGATAGGCCAGATTATAAATCTATCATTTTAATAGACAATGTAATAAATACAAATGATGGATTATTACTGAATATTCAATACCTCTAAACTGAGTATAAAAGCAATAATTATAAGCAAGCTACTGTAATAGCTGCATAGTTAGTATGAAAAAAATGATCTTATGAACATCCTATTTAACTGCCAGAAACAAGAAACTTAAAATAAAATGGTACAGTACTGTATCTTTTCTTCCTGAAGAAATTAGTTTTCAAAAATAATCTTGAAAAGAAATTCTATTTGGTGCTAAAAAGTCTTTTTTCAACACAAGAAATAATTATGAGTCCTATAAAAACTAAAAAATCTCAAAAATTGTATGAATTCTGAAAATCCAAAAGAATAACTTACTTTATTTCAAGTTGTTTGATTTTATTTTCTGCTGTCTTAAGTCTTAGCTGAAGATCATCTTTTGAACGTTCGGCAACCAGGCATCTTTGGTGCATTTCTTCTAGTTTTCTGTAATCATTTTCATTTATTCTGCCTTCAAGGTAAATCTGCAGAAGAGGCTTATATGTATATTACTTTGCACAAGGAAATTATCTTAAGAAATTATACAGTTTAGAAACTGAAATAAATGATGAGAAATAAAAACTCATGATCATGTGTTCATCTGTCCCATTATAACATTAGAATATAACAATAATTAATTTTGGTTGTTTCACATTTACAAAATAAAATGCTGAAAACTGACAAATAAAGTAATTGCTTATTTTTTGAAATTATTCAGGCTCATTATACTATTCAAATAGTTTTAATAAATGCTAGAAAGAAATATAAAATAGCTGAAACTAAAAAAATACTCTAAATGTTATCACTTGGAGACAACTGCTTTGATTCTTTGATGACCACTTTTAAGACAATTCTGTATTGCAATATTCAAAAGTACAGACACATACTGTGGTGCAATGAGTAGAACTATCTGAAAGTGAGTCCAGAATCTCTAGGTCAACCAGACAACGATCTAGCTGAAATGGGGGTTTCCCCTTCCCTAGCAGAAGTGGTTGTATTCAAGCTCTGCTTCCTGTGAGACTGGGCTTCCACCTATGACAGAGAGGCTGTAGCATCCCATGAACTGCAAGGTCTCCAGGTGCTAGGCAGTTCACATTTTCAGACACACCCTACACACAGGTACCCTCCAATCCAGAATGCTTGGCCAAGTAACCTGTGTTTCCTCGCACTGACAAGACTGCTTTGTCACTCCTGCTCTACAAAAAGACAGAGTATCAAAATGTCAATGTCCTGCCACTAAAATACAGACCTATACTGCAGGACCAGCAGTATTTTGACTATAGCATACTTGTCTGTGGAAAACTGGGAGAAGAGAAAGCTGTGACTTCTCTTTACCTGTTGCCTTTAGTCTTGTAGGTTTTACATTTCCCCAATAAAGCCTATTCCTTAACCTATGCCATGCGATATTTAAAAAATTCATCCCAAACCCTGATGGCAGGTCCAATCTAAATGGAACCTAGTCCTATTCCATAACAGAGGGAAACTCAGAAGGGATCAACCTTGTAGGAGTGGTGACCATGAATGGCCTACCCTGAACATAATATGCATATTTCTTTTTTTCTTCCCCCACAAATGGGATTATATACTATATTCTCCTTTGTAAATTACTCTTTTATTATCTGATGTTGTCATAATCTTTTATATCAATAATACAGATATAACACATTTTTTTATAACACATAGCTCTTCTTTGAAAATCAAACTCTGACTCTACCATTTACTATTTTTTTAACATTGGGTAAATTACTTAACCTCTCTATGAAAGTTCCTAATGCAGCACCTAAAACACAGTTTGATTTGCTGAATCAAATTTAGCTCTTTTTCTCCCCAAGGTATTTTAAAAGAGTGGGATATTTACTGCTAAATAAAAAGAGTTATCTAAGTAAGAAATAAATTTCAAACTACAGACTTCTTGCAATATTCGTTCTCAAATGTCACTGGGGTAAATATTCTTTCCTAACTGTGATTAAAAATCTGTGTTTTTAAAAAGGTAAAAATCATAGCATTTTATAATTTTTTTGGTTATATATACTTTTTATATTTATAGATGGCCTACACCCAATAAGAGTTGGCAGAAAATTTAAAAAGAAGACAAAATAAAATTTAATATTGGGATGAGGTCTAAGCAAGGAATAGTTACTTTGTAAAATTTACACCTTTAAGTAAAAAGTTCAAATAATGTGGCCACTCTTGTTAAGAAATGTATACAGGCAATACCAGTACTTAAATGCAGATTCTGATAATATTCCAAGCAAATAAAAGCACTCACCAGGAGAATACTTATAATATAGGGGTTGCTAGTAGATAGTATGATGAAAGCAGACAGTAATGCTGAATACTTGCAGTTGGGTTTTAGGTAGCTATTTTTTCCTTTTTCTCTTTACCTTTTCTAGTTCTTCTTCCACTGCTTTTTTCTCCCTAATGCCTCGTTCAATTTGGCCTTGTTTTTCAGCACACTCCTATAAATTCAAATCATGGTGTAAATAAATATATTTGTAAAACCTTAAGAAAAATGGGGAAAAACAGAAAGGAAGATGATATGTTCATAATAAGAATACCACACTTACCCTATTTGTATAGCAGGACCATATTGATTATTAGGGAAAAAAAACAAAAATGAAAAACTCAAATCTTCAAAGAACTACCTATCTCAGGATTTCAGAGATCACCTCTGGCATAGAATGCCAAGAAGTTCTAAGTAAACATACTAGATGGAAAACAGAGGCTGAGGGATTCTGGGGAGAAAAAAATAAATGAGACCCCTTTCTCATATTACAGTTTTCCTTTTCATATACTCTTACCACATGTTTTAAAAGGTAACAAAGAACTAGACAGTGACACAACACCATAGGATAACCTATGGCCTAAAAGATGCATGGGTATATAAATTCTAGAACAGTTAATTTTCTTTGGCAAAACTTATAAGCAGCCAGTGGACACAGTAAAAATGTTTCATTAACATGAACATAAAACATTTCTGACTCGAAAGGTTTTAATCAGTAAAATCAAACAAGCATATCAATACTCAATAAATTTAAAATTTTGCAAATGAGACTAAAACTAAGAACAATCATTATAACGACTGGCTCTTCACAGCTATCTGTTTTTCTCTATTAATTTTTGAGAATGGGTGTGGTTATTTTCTACTATTATGCGCTGGATGAACCTGCTTTGCTGACAGTACAGGGCTAATATTCAATTATCTTTATCATAACTTTATTTTATAGAAATACTATACAACAACATGTTTTTAAAGTTCAAAATAAGCTTCTAAATTATGATCCCAAATTAATGAACTCTGATTATAATGAAGATCTTTAAACCTATGTTGTAAATAAGATTATTAATCTAAATTTATCTTTTATTAAGATAGAACTGTTAGTGTATAAGATATATAACTTTATTTTTTTTAACATCTTTATTGGAGTGTAATTGCTTTACAGTGGTGTGTTAGTTTCAGCTGTATAACAAGGTGAATCAGTTATACATATACCTATATCCCCATATCCCCTCCCTCTTGCGTTTCCCTCCCACTCTCCCTATTCCACCCCTCTAGGTGGACACAGAGCACCAAGGTGATCTCCCTGTGCTATGCAGCTGCTTCCCACTAGCTATCTATTTTACATTTGGTGGTGTATATATGTCCATGCCACTCTCTCACTTCATCCCAGCTTACCCTTCCCCCTCCCCGTGTCCTCAAGTCCATTCTCTAAGGCTGCATCTTTATTCCTGTCCTGACCCTAGGTTCTTCAGAACCATGTTTCTTTTATTTTTTAGATTCCATATATATGAGTTAGCATATGGTATTTGTTTTTCTCTTTCTGACTTACTTCACTCTGTATGACAGTCTCTACATTCATTCACCTCAATACAAATAACTCCATTTCGTTTCTTTTTATGGCTGAGTAATATTCCACTGTATATATGCGCCACATCTTCTTTATCCATTCATCTGTCAATGGACACTTAGGTTGCTTCCGTGTCCTGGCTATTGTAAAGAGTGCTGCAGTGAACATTGTGGTACATGACTCTTTTTGAATTATGGTTTCCTCAGGGTAAGTGCACAGTAGTAGGATTGCTGGGTCATATGGTAGTTCTATTTGTAGTTTTTTAAGGAACCTCCATACTGTTTTCCACAGTGGTTGTACCCATTTACATTCCCACCAACAGTGCAAGAGTGTTCCCCTTTCTCCACACCCTCTCCAGCGTTTATTGTTTCAGATTTTTTGATGATGGCCATTCTGACTGGTCTGAGGTGACACCTCATTGTAGTTTTGATTTGCATTTCTCTAATGATGAGTGATGTTGAGCATCCTTTTATGTACTTGTTGGCAAGCTGTACATCTTCTTTGGAGAAATGTCTATTTCGGTCTTCTGCCCATTTTTGGATTGGGTTGTTTTTTGATATTGAGGTGATGAGCTGCTTGTATATTTTGGAGATTAATCATTCGTCAGCTGCTTCATTGGCAAATATTTTCTCCCATTCTCAGCACTGTCTTTTCGTCTTGTTTATGGTTTCCTTTGCTGTGCAAAAACTTGGAAGTTTCATTAGGTCCCATTTGTTTACTTTTGTTTTTATTTCCATTCCTCTAGGAGGTGGGTCAAAAAGGATCTTGCTGTGATCTATGTCATAGAGTGTTCTGCCTATATTTTCCTCTAAGAGTTTTATAGTGTCTGTCCTAACATTTAGGTCTTTAATCCATTTTGAGTTTATTTTTGTGTATGGTGTTAGGGAGTGTTGTAGCTTCGTTCTTTTACATGTAGCTGTCCAGTTTTCCCAGCACCACTTATTGAAGAGGTTGTCTTCTCCACTGTATATTATCTTTATCAAAGATAAGGTGATCATATGTACGTGGGTTTATCTCTGGGCATTCTATCCTGTTCCATTGATCTATACTTCTGTTTTTGTGCCAGTACCATACTGCCTTCATTATTGTAGCTTTGTACTATAGTCTGAAGTCAGGAAGCCTAAGTCCTACAGCTCTGTTTTCCTTTCTCAAGATTGCTTTGGCTATTCGGGGTCTTTTCTATTTCCATACACATTGTGAAACTCTTTGTTCTAGTTCTGTGAAAAATGCCATTGGTACTTTGACAGGGATTGCATTCAATCTGTAGATTGCTTGGGGTAGTAGAGTCATTTTCACAATGTTGATTCTTCCAGTCCAAGAACATGGTATATCGAGACTCTGGGAGGGCTCAGGCCAAGGAATACTTCCCAGAACTTCTGCTGCCAGTGTCCTTGTCCACACGGTGAGCCACAGCCATCCCTCGCCTGTGCCGAAGACCCTCCAACACTAGCAGGTCTTTCGCAAGGACGTGAGCCTCTGTCAACATCTGGCACTGTCATCCCTACCCAGAACCATACCCAGAGGCCTCAGGATATGACCACAGTACATCTGGCAGGAGCAGCAGAAGGCTCCTTTCCTGACACCCAAGGTGGCTTGAATAGCATGCCACAGAGGTGTTTATCCAGTGAACAACCTATATAGTCAGAAAACATATCTTCAGTAGTCTGTGTTTGAAAACATTAATATTCAAATGCAACAATATTGCATTGGTTTTCAATGTCTGGCTTTTTCTTGTAACCAGTGAGTCATCAAGGCTTGTAGTCCTTGCAGAGAAGTACACTAAAGATTAAGAATACTAAAGTTGGATCGTCACGTCGCAGCGTTCTTCATCAAGATGCATCAGAAATATATCTACACATGGAACAACTCCTACAGAACACCTACTGAAGGCTGGAAGAAGACCTCAGACCTCCAAAAAGGCAAGAAACTCCCCAAGTACCTGGGTAGGGCAAAAGAAAAAAGAATAAACAGAGACAAAAGAACAGGGACAGGACCTGCACCAGTGGGAGGGAGCTGTGAAGGAGGAAAGGTTTCCACACACTAGGAAGCCCCTTCCCGGGCGGAGACTGCAGGTGGCAGAGGGGGAAAGCTTCGGAGCCACGGAGGAGAGCACAGCAACAGGAGGCAGAAGGCAAAGCAGAGAGGTTCCTGCACAGAGGATCAGTGCCGACCAGCAATCACCAGCCCGAGAGGCTTGTCTGCTCACCTACTGGGGCAGGCGGGGCTGGGAGCTGAGGCTCGGGCTTTGGTCGGAGTGCAGGGAGAGAACTGGCGGCATGAACACAGCCTGAAGGGGTTAGTGCATCACAGCTAGACGGGAGGGAGTCCGGGGAAAAGTCTGGACCTGCCGAAGAGGCAAGAGACTTTTTCTTCCCTCTTTGTTTCCTGGTGCGCGAGGAGAGGGGATTAAGAGCGCTGCTTAAAGGAGCTCCAGAAACGGGCGCCAGCCGCGGCTACCAGCACGGACCCCAGAGACGGGCATTAGACGCTAAGGCTGCTGCTGCCGCCACCAAGAACCCTGTGTGCAAGCACAGGTCACTCTCCACAACTCCCTTCCGGGGAGCCTGTGCAGCCCGCCACTGCCACGGTCCCGGGATCCAGGAACAACTTCCATGGGAGTACACACGGTGCGCCTCAGGCTGGTGCAACGTCACGCTGGCCTCTGCCACCACAGGCTCACCCCGCACTCCATACCCCTTCCTCCCCCCAGCCTGAGTGAGCCAGGGTCCCCGAATCAACGTCTCCTTTAACCCTGTCCTGTCTGAGCGAAGAACTGATGCCCTCCGGCAACCTACATGCAGAGGCGGGGCAAAATCCAACGCTGAACACCAGGAGCTGTGTGAACAAAGAGGAGAAAGGGAAATCTCTCCCAGCAGCCTCAGAAGCAGCGGATTAAATCTCCACAATCAACTTGATGTACCCTGCATCTGTGGAATACCTGAATAGACAACGAATCATCCCAAATTGAGGAGGTGGACATTGAGAGCAAGATTTGTTATTTTTTCCTCTTTTCCTCTTTTTCTGGGTGTGTATGTGTATGCTTCTGTGTGAGATTTCATCTGTATAGCTTTGCTTTCACCATTTGCCCTAGGGTTCTATCTGTCCGGTTTTTTTTTGCTTTTTTTGTTTTTTTTAAATTTTACCTTACTTTATTTTCTTTTATATCCTTTCTTTCTTTCTTTCTTCCTTCCTTCCTCCATCCCTCCCTCCCTCCCTCCCTCCCTTCCTTCCTTTCTTTCTACTTGTTCTCCCTTTTATTCTGAGCCATGTGGATGAAAGGCTCTTCATGCTGCAGTCAGGAGTCAGTGCTGTGCCTCTGAGGTGGGAGAGCCAACTTCAGGACACTGGTCCACAAGAGACCTCCCAGCTCCACAAAACATCAAATGGCAAAAATCTCGCACAGATCTCCATCTCAACACCAACACCCAGCTTCACTCAACAACCAGCAAGCTACAGTGCTAGACACCCTATGCCAAACAACTAGCAAGACAGGAACACAACCCCACCCATTAGCAGAGAGGCTGCCTAAAATCATAATAAGGCCACAGACACCCCAAAACACACCACCAGACGTGGACCTGCCCACCAGAGAGACAAGATCCAGCCTCATTCACCAGAACACAGGCACTAGTCCCCTCCACCAGGAAGCCTACACAACCCACTGAACCAACCTTAGGCACTGGGGATAGACTTCAAAAAATACGGGAACTATGAACCTGCAGCCTGCAAAAAGGAGACCCCAAACACAGTAAGATAAGAAAAATGAGAAGACACAAAAGCACACAGCAGATCAAGGAGCAAGTTAAAACCCACCAGACCTAACAAAAGAAGAGGAAAAAGGCAGTCTACCTGAAAAAGAATTCAGAATAGTGATAGTAAAGATGATCCAAACTCTTGGAAATAGAATAGATAAAATGCAAGAAACATTTAACAAGGACCTAGAAGAACTAAAGAGGAAACAAGCAATGATGAACAACACAATAAATGAAATTAAACATACTCTAGAAGGGATCAATATCAGAATAACTGAGGCAAAAGAACGGATAAGTGACCTGGAAGCTAAAATAGTGGAATTAACTACTGAAGAGCAGAATAAAGAAAAAAGAATGAAAAGAACTGAGGACAGTCTCACAGACCTCTGGGACAACATTAAATGCACGAACATTCGAATTATAGGGGTTCCAGAAGAAGAAGAGAAAAAGAAAGGGACTGAGAAAATATTTGAAGAGATTACAGTTGAAAACTTCCCTAATATGGGAAAGGAAATAGTTAATCAAGTCCAAGAAGCACAGAGATTCCCATACAGGAGAAATCCAAGGAGAAACACGCCAAAACACATACTAATCAAACTATCAAAAATTAAATACAAAGAAAACATATTAAAGGCAGCAAGGGAAAAACAACAAATAACACACAAGGGAATCCCTGTAAGGTTAACAGCTGATCTTTCAGCAGAAACTCTGCAAGCCAAAAGGGACTGGCAGGACATATTTAAAGTGATGAAGGAGAAAAACCTACAACCAAGATTACTCTACCCAGCAAGGATTTCATAGAGATTTGAGAGAGAGAGAGAGACTTCAGCACCACCAAACCATCTTTACAACAAATGCTAAAGGATCTTTTCTAGGCAAGAAACACAAGAAAAGGAAAAGACCTATAATAACATACCCAACACAATTTTTCTTAATTGTTTCTTCCCATTTTCTCATGGGAATAGGAAAAAAGATATCAATAATTACCTTAAATGTAAATGGATTAAATGCTCCCACCAAAAGACACAGACTGGCTGAATGGATACAAAAACAAGACCTATATATATATGCTGTCTACAGGACACACACTTCAGACCTAGGGACACATACAGACTGAAAGTGAGGAGATGGAAAAAGATATTCCATGCAAATGGAAACCAAAAGAAAGCTGGAGTAACAATTCTCACATCAGACAAAATATACTTTAAAATAAAGAATATTACAAGAGACAAAGAAGGACACTACATAATGATCAAGGGATTGATCCAAGAAGAAGATATAACAATTGTAAATATTTATGCACCCAACATAGGAGCACCTCAATACATAAGGCAAATACTAACAGCCATAAAAGGGGAAATCGACAGTAACACATTCATAGTAGGGGACTTTAACACCTCACTTTCACCAATAGACAGATCATCCAAAATGAAAATAAATAGGGAAACACAAGCTTTAAATGACACATTAAACAAGATGGACTTAATTGATATTTATAGGACATTCTGCCCCAAAACAAGGGAATGCACATTTTTCTCAAGTGCTCATGGAAAGTTCTCCAGGATAGATCGTATCTTGGGTCACAAATCTAGCCTTGGTAAATTAAGAAAATTGAAAGTGTATCAAGTATCTTTTCTGACCACAATGCTATGAGACTAGATATCAATTACAGGAAAAGACCTGTATAAAAATACAAACACATGGAGGCAAAACAATACACTACTTAATAACGAAGTGATCACTGAGGAAATCAAAGAGGAAATCAAAAAATACCTAGAAACAAATGACAATGGAGGCACAATGACCCAAAACCTATGAGATGCAGCAAAAACAGTTCTAAGAGGGAAGTTTATAGCAATACAATCCTACCTTAAGAAACAGGAAATATCTCGAATAAACAACCTAACCTTGCACCTAAAGCAATTAGAGAAAGAAGAACAAAAAAACCCCAAAGTTAGAAGAAGGAAAGAAATCATAAAGATCAGATCAAAAATAAATGAAAAAGAAATGAAGGAAATGATACCAAAGATCAATAAAAGTAAAAGCTGGTTCTCTGAGAAGAAAAACAAAATTGATAAACAATTAGACATACTCATCAAGAAAAAAAGGGAGAAGACTCAAATCAATAGAATTAGAAATGAAAAAGGAGATGTAACAACTGACACAGCAGAAATACAAAAGATCATGAGAGATTACTACAAGCAACTGTATACCAGTAAAATGGACAACCTGGAAGAAATGGACAAATTCTTAAAAATGCAAAACCTGCCAAGACTGAATCAGGAAGAAAGAGAAAATATGAACAGGCCAATCACAAGCACTGAAATTGAAACTGTGATTAAAAATCCTCCAACAAACAAAAGTCCAGGACCACACGGCTTCACAGGAGAATTCTATAAAACATTTAGAGAAGAGCTAACACCTATCCTTATCAAACTGTTCCAAAATATAGCAGAGGGAGGAACACTCCCAAACTCATTCTACGAAGGCACCATCACCCTGACACCAAAACAAGACAAGGATGTCACCAAGAAAGAAAACTACAGGCCAATATCACTGATGAGCATAGATGCAAAAATCCTCAACAAAATACTAGCAAACAGAATGCAACAGCACATTAAAAGGATCATACACCATGATCAAGTGGGGTTTATTCCAGGAATGCAAGGATTCTTCAATACATGCAAATCAATCAATGTGATACACCATATTAACAAATTGAAGAGAAAAACCATATGGTCATCTCAATAGATGCAGAGAAAGCTTTTGACAAAATTCAACACCCATTTATGATAAAATCCCTGCAGAAAGTAGGCATAGAGGGAACTTTCCTCAACACAATAAAGGCCATATATGACAAACCCACAGCCAACATCATCCTCAATGGTGAAAAACTGAAAGCACTTCCAAACTGAAAGCATTTCCACTAACATTAGGAACAAGACAAAGTTGCCCACTCTCACCACTCTTATACAACATAGTTTTGGAAGTTTTCCACAGCCATCAGAGAAGGAAAGGAAATAAAAGGAATCCAAATCCGAAAAGAAGAAGTAAAGCTGTCACTGTTTGCAGATGACATGATACTATAAATAGAGAATCCTAAAAATGCTACCAGAAAACTACCAGAGCTAATCAATGAATTTGGTAAAGTAGCAGGATACAAAATTAATGCACAGAAATCTCTTGCATTCCTATACACTAATGCTGAAAAATCTGAAAGTGAAATCAAGAAAACACTCCCATTTACCATTGCAACAAAAAGAATAAAATATCTATGAATAAACCTACCTGAGGAGACAAAAGAGCTGTATGCAGATAATTATAACACTGATGAAAGAAATTAAGGACGACACAAATAGATGGAGAGATATACCATGTTCCTGGATTGGAAGAATCAACATTGTGAAAATGACTCTACTACCCAAAGCAATCTACAGATTCAATGCAATCCCTATCAAACTACCAATGGCATTTCTCACAGAACTACAACAAAAAATTTCACAATTTGTATGGAAACACAAAAGACTGCGAATAGCCAAAACAATCTTGAAAACGAAAAACGGAGCTGGAGGAATCAGGCTCCCTGACTTCAGATTATACAACAAAGCTACAGTAATCAGGACAGCATGATACTGGCACAGAAACAGAAATATAGATCAATGGAACAGGATAGAAAGCCCAAAGATAAATCCACGCATATATGGTCACCTTATCCTTGATAAAGGAGGCAGGAATGTACAGTGGAGAAAGGACAGCCTCTTCAATAAGTGGTGCTGGGAAAACTGGACAGGTACATGTAAAAGTATGAGATTAGATCACTTCCTAACACCATACAGAAAAATAAGCTCAAAATGGATTAAAGACCTAAATGTAAGGCCAGAAACTATCAAACTCGTAGAGGAAAACATAGGCAGAACACTCTATGACATAAATCACAGCAAGATCCTTTTTGACCCACTTCCTAGAGAAATGGAAATAAAAACAAAAATAAACAAATGGGACCTAATGAAACTTCAAAGCTCTTGCACAGCAAAGGAAACCATAAACAAGACCAAGAGCCAACCCTCAGAATGGGAGAAAATATTTGCAAATGAAGAATCTGACAAAGGATTAATCTCCAAAATTTACAAGCAGCTCATGCAGCTCAATAACAAAAAAACAAATAACCCAATCCAAAAATGGGCAGAGACCTAAATAGACATTTCTCCAAAGAAGATATGCAGACTGCCAACAAACACTTGAAAGAATGCTCAACATCATTAATCATTAGAGAAATGCAAATCAAAACTACAATGAGATATCATCTCACACCAGTCAGAATGGCTATCATCAAAAAATCTACAAACAATAATGCTGGAGAGGGTGTGGAGAAAAGGGAACACTCTTTCACCGCTGGTGGGAATGTGAATTGGTACAGCCACTATGGAGAACAGTATGGAGGTTCCTTAAAAAACTGCAAATAGAACTACCATATGACCCAGCAATCCCACTACTAGGCATATACCCTGAGAAAAACCATAATTCAAAAAGAGTCATGTACCAAAATGTTCATTGCAGCTCTATTTACAATAGCCAGGAGATGGAAACAACCTAAGTGTCCATTATCAGATGAATGGATAAAGAAGATGTGGCACATACATACAATGCAATATTACTCAACCATAAAAAGAAACGAAATTGAGCTATTTATAAGGCGGTGGATGGACCTAGAGTTTGTCATACAGAGTGAAGTAAGTCAGAAAGAGAAAGACATATACCGTATGCTGACACATATATATGGAATAAGAAAAAAAAAATTCATGAAGAACCTAGCGGTAAGACGGGAATAAAGACACAGATCTACCAGAGAATGGTCTTGATGATATGGGGAGAGGGAAGGGTAAGCTGTGACAAAGTGAGAGAGTGGCATGGACATATATACACTACAAACATAAAATAGATAGCTAGTGGGAAGCAGCTGCACAGCACAGGGAGATCAGCTCGGTGCTTTGTGACCACCTAGAGGGGTGGGATAGGGAGGTTGGGAGGGAGGGAGATGCAAGAGGAAAGAGATATGGGAACGTATGTATATGTATAACTGATTCACTTTGTTATAAAGCAGAAACTAACACACCATTGTAAAGCAATTATACTCCAATAAAGATGTTAAAAAAAAAAGAACATGGTATATCACTCCATCAGTTTTTATCATCTTTAATATTTTTCATCAGTGTCTTATAGTTTTCTGCATACAGGTCTTTTGTCTCCTTAGATAGGTTTATTCCTAGGTATTTTATTCTTTTTGTTGCAATGGCAAATGGGAGTGTTTCCTTAATTTCTCTTTCAGATTTTTCATCATTAGTGTATAGGAATGCAAGAGATTTCTGTGCATTAATTTTGTATCCTGCTACTTTACCAAATTCATTAATTAGCTCTAGTAGATTACTGGTAGAATCTTTAGGATTCTCTGTGTATGGTATCATGTCATCTTCAAACAGTGACAGCTTTACTTCTTCTTTTCCAATTAGGATTTCTTTTATTTGTTTTTCTTCTCTGATGGCTGTGGCTAAAACTTCCAAAACTATGTTGAATAATAGTGGTGAGAGTGGGCACCCTTGTCTTGTTCCTGATCTTAGTGGAAATGCTTTCAGTTTTTCACCATTGAGAACAATGTTGGCTGTGGTTTTGTCATATATGGCCTTTATTATGTTGAGTTAAGTTCCCTCTATGTCTACTTTCTGGAGCGTTTTTAACATAAACTGATGTTGAATTCTGTCAAAAGCTTTTTCTGAATCTATTGAGATGATGATAAGGTTTTTCTCCTTCAATTTTTAATATGGTGTAACACATTGATTGATTTGTGTATATTGAAGAATCCTTGCATTCCTGGGATAAACCCCAATTGATCATGGTGTATGATCCTTTTAATGTGCTGTTGGATTCTGTTTGCTAGTATTTTGTTGAGGATTTTTGCATCTATGTTCATCAGTGATATTGGCCTAGAGTTTTCCCTCTGTGTGACAACTTTGTCTGGTTTTGGTATCAGGGTGATATGGTGGCCTCATAGAATGAGTTTGGGAGTGTTCCTCCCTCTGCGATATTTTGGAAGAGTTTGATAAGGATAGGTGTTAGCTGTTCTCTAAATATTTGATAGAATTCACCTGTGAAGCCATCTGGTCCTGGGCTTTTGTGTGTTGGAAGATTTTTAATCACTGTCTCAATTTCAGTGCTTGTGATTGGTCTGTTCATATTTTACTTCTTCCTGGTTTAGTCTCAGAAGACTGTTTTTCTAAGCCTTTGTCCACTTCCTCCAGGTTGCCCATTTTATTGGCATAAAGTTGCTTGTAGTAATCTCTCATGATCGTTTTGTATTTCTAGTGTCAGTTGTTACTTCTCCTTTTTCATTTCTAATTCTATTTATTTGAGTCTTCTCCCTTTTTTTCTTGATGAGTCTGGCTAATGGTTTATCAATTTTATCTTCTGAAAGAACCAGCTTTAGATTTATTGATCTTTGCTATTGCTTGCCACTTTTCCTTTTCATTTATTTCTGATCTGATCTTTATGATTTCTTTCCTTCTGGTAATTTTGGGGTTTTTTTGGTTCTTCATTTAGTGCTTTAGGTGTAAGGTTAGGTTGTTTATTTGAGATGCTTCTTGTTTGTCGAGGTAGGAATGTATCACTATAAACTTCCCTCTTAGAACTGCTTTTGTTGCATCCCATAGGATTTGGGTCATCATGTTTTCATTGTCATTTGTTTCTAGGTATTTTTTGAGTTTCTCTTTGATTTCTTCAGTGATCTCTTGGTTATTTAGTAGTGTAGTGTTTACCCTCCACGTGCTTGTATTTTTTACAGATTTTTTCCTGTAATTGATATCTAGTCTCATAGCGTTGTGGTCTAAAGATATATTTGATATGATGTCACTTTTCTTCAATTTAGCAAGGCTTGATTTGTGTGTGGCCCAAGATATGATCTATCCTGGAGAATGTTCCATGAGCACCTGAGAAGAAAGTGTATTTTGTTGGTTTTGGATGGAATGTCCTGTAAATATCAATTAAGTCCATCTTGTTTAATGTATCATTTAGAGCTTGTGTTTCATTATTTTCATTTTGGATGATCTATCCATTGGTGAAAGTGGGGTGTTAAAGTACCCTTCTATTATTGTGTTACTGTCAATTTCCCCTTTTATGGCTTTTAGTATTTGCCTTATGTATTGAGGTGTTCCTATGTTTGGGTGCATAAATATTTACAATTGTTATTTCTTCTTCTTGGATTGATCCCTTGATCATTATGTAGCATCTGTCTTAGTCTCTTGTAATAGTCTTTATTTTAAAGTCTATTTTGTCTGATATGAGAATTGCTACTCCAGCTTTCTTTTGATTTCCATTTGCATTGAATATCTTTTTCCATCTCCTCACTTTCAGTCTGTATGTGTCCCTAGGTCTGAAGTGTGTCTCTTGTAGACAGAATATATACGGGTCTTGTTTTATTATCCTTTTGGGCAGTCTGTGTTTTGATTGGAGCACTTAATCCATTTACATTTAAGGTAGTCCTCGATATGTATGTTCCCATTACCATTTTCTTAATTGTTTTGAGTTTGTTATTGTAGGTCTTTTCCTTGTCTTCTTTTTCCTGCCTAGAAAAGTTCCTTTAGCATTTGTTGTAAAGCTGGTTTGCTGGTGCTGAACTCTTAAATTTTGCTTGGCTGTAAAGGTTTTAATTTCTCTGCCAAATCTGAATGAGATCCTTGCTGGGTAGTGTAATCTTGGTTGTAGGTTTTTCCCTTTCATCACTTAAAATATGTCCTGCCACTCTCTTCTAGCTTGCAGAGTTTTGGCTGAAAGATCAGCTGTTCACCTTATGGAGATTCCCTTGTATGTTATTTGTTGATTTTCCCTTGCTTCTTTTAGTATTTTTTTCTTTGTATTTAATTTTTGCTAGTTTGATTAATATGTGTCTTGGCGTGTTTCGCCTTGGATTTATCCTGTATGGAACTCTGCGCTTCCTGGACTTGATTAACTATTTCCTTTACCATATTAGGAAAGCTTTCAACTATAATCACTTCAAATATTTTCTTAGTCTCTTTATTTTTCTCTTCTTCTTCTGGGACCCCTACAATTCGAATGTTCGTGCATTTACTGTTGTCCCAGATGTCTGTGATACTGTCCTGAATTCTTTTTTTTCTTTTTTCTTTAGTTTGTTCTGCAGTAGTTATTTCCACTGTTTTATCTTTCAAGTCACTTATCCGTTCTTCTGCCTCAGTTATTGTGCTATTGAGTCTTTCCAGAGAATTTTTAATTTCATTTATTGTGTTGTTCCTCATTGTCTGTTTGCTGTTTAGTTCTTCTAGGTCCTTGTTAAACGTTTCTTGTATTTTCTCCATTCTATTTTGAAGATTTTGGATCATCTTTACTATCATTACTCTGAAATATTTTTCAGGTAGACTGCCTATTTTCTCTTCATTTGTTTGGTCTGGTGGATTTTTACGTTGCTCCTTCATCTGCTGTGAATTTCTCTGTCTTCTCATTTTGCTTAACTTACTGCGTTTGGGGTCTCCTTTTCACAGGCTGCAGGTTCATAGTTCCCATTGTTTTTGGTGTCTGCTCCCAGTGGGTAAGGTTGGTTCAGTGGCTTGTGTAGGCTTTCTGGTGGAGGGGACTGGTGCCTGTGTTCTGGTGGATGAGCCTGGATGTTGCATTTCTCATGGGCAGGACCATGTCTATTGGTATGTTTTGGGGTTTCTTTGAACTTATGATTTTAGGCAGCCTCCCTGCTAATGGGTGGGGTTGTGTTCCTCTCTTGCAAGCTTTTTGGCATAGGGTGACTAGCACTGTAGCTTGCTGGTCATTGAGTGGAGCTGGGTCTTACGTTGAGGTGGATATCTCTGGGAGAGCTTTCACCATTTGATATTATGTGTGGCTGGGAGGTCTCTGGTGGTCCAATGTCCTGACCTCAGCTCTCCCACGTCAGAGGCTCAGGCCTGACACCCAGCCTGAGCACCAAGACCCTGTCAGCTACAGGGCTCAGAAGAAAAGGGAGAACAAAAGGAAGAAAAAAATAAAATAAAATAAAATAAAGTTATTAAAATAAAAGATAAAGAAAATATTTTTTAAAACAAAAAAATTAAAAAGTAATAAAAGAAAAAGAAAGAAGAGAACCAATCCAAAAAAATCCACCAAGCGCTAAAAACTATACTAAAAAAAAAACAAAAAAACGGACAGATAGGACTCTAGGACAAATGGTAAAATCAAAGCTGTACAGAGAAAATCACACCAAGAAGCATGCACCCACACATTCATAGAAAGAGAAAAAGGAACACACACACACACACACACACACACACACACACACACACACACACACATATATAAAGGAAGAGAGCAACCAAATCAATAAACAAATCTAGCAATGATAATAAGCTCTAAATGCTAAACTAAGATAAACATAAAACTAGAGACAAATTAGATGCAGAAAGCAAATCCCAAGTCTACAATTGCTCCCAAAGTCCACTGCCTCAATTTTGGGATGATTCGATGTCTATTCAGGTATTCCACAGATGCAGGTACATCAAGTTGACTGTGGAGATTTAAACCGCTGTTCCTGAGGCTGCTGGGAGAAAGTTGCCTTTCTCTTCTTTGTTCGCACAGCTCCTGATGTTCAGGTTTGGGTCTGGCCCCGCCTCTGCATGTAGGTCGCCCTCTGACATCTGTTTTTCGCCCAGATAGGATGGGGTTAAAGTAGCAGCTGATTCGGGGGCTCTGACTCACTCAGGCCAGGAGCAGGGAGGGATACGGAATGTGGGGTGAGCCTGTGGTGGTAGAGGCCCTTGTGACGTTGCAACAGCCTGAGGTGTGCCGTTTGTTCTCCCAGGGAGGTTGTCCCTGGATCACGGGATCCTGGCAGTGGCGGGCTGCACAGGCTTCTGGGAGGGGAGGTGTGGATAGTGACCTGTGCTTGCACACAGGATTCTTGGTGGCTGCAGTAGCAGCCTTAGCATATCATGCCTGTCTCTGGTGTCTGCACTGATAGCCGTGGCTTGCATCCATCTCTGGAGCTCGTTTAGGCGGTGATCTGAAGCCCCTCTCCCCGCACACCTCGAAACAATGGTCTCTTGCCTCTTAGGCAGGTCCAGACTTTTTCCTGGACTCCCTCCCGGCTAGCTCTGATGCACTAGCCCCCTTCAGGCTGTGTTCACACAGCCAACCCCAGTCCTCTCCCTGGTATCTGACCTCTGAAGCCCGAGCCTCAGCTCTCAGCCTCCACTCGCCCTGGCAGGTGAGCAGACAATCCTGTCAGGCTGGTCATTGCTGGTTGGCAGGGTTTCTCTGTGTGGGAATCTCTCCGCTTTGTCCTCTGCATCCCTGTTGCTGCGCTGTCCTCTGTGGCTCCGAAGCTTCCCCACTGCCTACTCCCTATCTCCACCACTGAGGGGGCTTCCTAGTGTGTGGAAACTTTTCCTCCTTCACAGCTCCCTCCCAGAGGTGCAGGTACTGTCCGTATTCTTTTGACTCTGTTTTTTCTTCTTTTTTTGCCCTACCCAGGTACGTTGGGAGTTTCTTGCTTTTGGGGAAGTCTGAGGTCTTCTTCCAGGGCTCAGTAGGTGTTCTGTATGAGTTGTTCCACATGTAGATGTATTTTTGATGTATTTGTGGGGAGGAAGGTGATCTCCATGCCTTACTCCTCCACCATCTTGAAGGTCCCTCCAAGAAATGTAACTTTAATGTTCTATATATGTTCATACAATAAGTTGCTAATCTATGAAAAGGTAATTTTCTGGTGTGAAATTTGGGATTTCTCCTATGTTCATAACTTACCTCATGTAATTTTTTAATAGACTATTGTTTAAGAGCAGTTTAGGTTCACAGCAATTGAGGGGAAGTTACAGACTTCTCCTATACTTCCTGCCCCCATACATACATTGCCTTCCCCATTATCAACATCCCACGATGGAGTGGTACACTTGTTAAAACTTATGTACCTACATCACACAATATTATCACCTAGAGGCGATAGTTTTCATTAGAGTTCACTCTTGGTGTTGTACATTTTATGGGTTTGGATAAATTTATAATGATATATATCCACCATTATAGTATCATATAAAGTAGTTTCACTGTTCTAAAAATTTTCTATGCTTTGCCTATACTTTATTCATCTCTCTCTCCTCCTTAAGGCCTTGTAACTACTGATCTTTTTACTGTCTCCATAGTTTGCCTTTTCCAGAATGTCATATAGCTGCAATCATATGTTATGTAACCTGTTCAGACTGGCTTCTTTAATTTAGTGATATGCATTTAAGTTTCCCCCATGTCTTTTCATGGTGACGTAGCTCATTTCTTTTAAGTGCTGAATAATATTCTATTGTTTGGATGTACCAGTTTATTTACCCATCACCAACTGAAGGACATCTTGGTTGCTTCCAAGTTTTGGCAATTATGACAAAGCCTGCTATAATATAAACATCCATGTGCAGGATTTTTGTGAACATAAGTTTTCAACTCCTTTGGCTAAATACAGAGGAATGCAATTGTTGGATCCTATGGTAAGAGTATATTTACTTTTATAAGACAACAGCAAACTCCCTTCAAAAGTGGCTGTACCATTTTGCATTCCTACCAGCAATGAATGAGAGTTCCTATTGCTCTTTGTCAGCATATGGTAGTGTCAGTGTTCTGGATTTTGGCCATTGTAATATGTATATCTGGCACTTATTTGGTGTGACGAGTGGTATCTCGTTGTTTTAATTTGGATTTTTACATAGGATTTGGAGTATATTTTCATTTACTTATTTGTCATCTGTAAATCTTTGGTGAGGTGTCTGTTAAGGTCTTTGGCTCAATTTTTTAAATCAAGTTGTTTTCTTACTGTTGAGTTTTAAGGATTCTTTGTATATTTTGGGTAATAGTCCTTTATTAGATATGGGTTTTTTTTGTAAATATTTTCTCCCAATATATGATTTCAATTTTCATTTTCTTTATAATTTTTTTTTTTTTTTGCAGTACGCGGGCCTCTCACTGCTGTGGCCTCTCCCGTTGCGGAGCACAGGCTCCAGACGCTCAGGCTCAGCGGCCATGGCTCATGGGCCCAGCCGCTCCGTGGCATGTGGGATCTTCCTGGACCGGGGCACGAACCCGTGTCCCCTGCATCGGCAGGCGGACTCTCAACCACTGCGCCACCAGGGAAGCCCCAATTTTCATTTTCCTGATAGTGTCTTTCACAGAGCAGAAAAATTTAATTTTAATGAAGTCCAACACACCAGTTGTTTCTTTCATGGATCATACCTTTGGTGTTGTATCTAAAAGCTCATTGCCAAACCCAAGATTATCTAGATTTTTCTCCTATGTTATCTTCTAGGAGTTTTATAGTTTTGCATTTTACATTTAGATCTGTGACCCATTTTGAATTAATTTTTATGTAAGTTCTCTATCCAGATTCATTCATGTGAGTACCTAATTGTTCTAGCACCATTTGTTAAAAGAAGACTATCTTTGTTCCATTGTATTACCTCTGCTCCTTTGTCAAAGATCAGCTAACTGTATTCATGTAGCTCTATTTCCGGGTTCTGTTCCATTGATCTATTTGTCTGTTGTTTCACTGATAACACCCTGTCTTGGTTACTGTAGGTTTCAAGTAAGTCTTGAAGTGCAGTACAGTGTCAGTCCTCCAACTTTGTTCTTCGTCTTCAATGTTGTATTGACTATTCTAGGTCTTTTGCCTCTCCATTCAAACTTTAGAGTCAGTTTGCTAATATCCACAAAATAACCTGGTGGGATTTCAATTTGAATTGCACTAGATCTATAGATCAAGTTGGGAAGAAAAGACATCTTGACAATATTGAGTCTTTTTATCCATGAACATGGGCTATCCTCATTTATTTAGTTCTTCTTTGCTGTTTTTCATCAGAGTTTTGTAGTTTTCCTCATATCTATTTGGTTAGATTTACACCTAACTATTTAATTTTGGGGGTGCTAATGCAAATGACAATGTGTAAATGACACTGTGTTTTCAATTTCAAATTCCACTTGTTTATTGCTGGTATATAGGAAAGCAATTGACTTTTGTATATTAACCTTGTATCCTACAACCTTGTTATAATCACTTCTTTGTTCCAGGGTTTTTAGTTTTTTATTCTTTTGGACTTTTTACATAGATAATCATGTTATCTGAAAACAAATTCTTCTTTCCCAACCTGCATACCTTTTACTTCCTTTTTTTGGGGGGGGGGGTCAAACTGCATTAGCTAGTACTTCCAGTATGATCTTGAAAAGCAGTGGTGAGAGGGGACACCCTTGCCTTGTTCCTGATCTTAGTGGGAAAGCTTTCAGTTCCACAGCTGTAGATTTTTTATAGATATTCTTTACAAAACTGAGGAAGTTTCCCTTTGTTCCTAGTTTACTGAGATTTTTTTTATCATGAATGGGTGCTGTATTTTGTCAAATGCTTTTTCTGCATCTATGATATGATTCCCAAATGATTTTTAATGTAGATATTAATAATAAGGTTAGATCACACTTCTGGGTCTGGTGAGTAGCATATAAAGAAAGATATGTTATAAATGTGTTATGCATCTCTCTTTATCTAACCCACCATATAACTGCCAAACGACAATGGTTGAATATTTACTTAACCTGAGATAACAAAGTTAAAATGAGACAGAAAAGTAGAAACCTTTAAGGAGAAATATAAGAATTCTATCAGAAATACACTAAAAACTAAAGCAAACATTTAAAATTACTATTAAAAGCTTTTCAGATATTAATCACCACCAATATTCCTACCTTTTGGACAAGAAATGACCAAATGATACTAGAAATTTTTTCAAGAACTCATGGAGTGCTTCTAAAATCATATCCTCATAGTGTACCATAAAGAAAGTCTCAACAAATATTAAGAATCAATATCATATAGACCATGATCTGTGGTCTCTATTTAACCAGATTAGAAATTAGTAATAATAAGGAGTCTAAATACCCATGTATTGGGGAATTTGAAATTAGACTTCTAAAAAATTCATGGATCAAAAAATAGATCATAATGAATGTTTCATTTTACATGTATAAATTTGGGCATTTATAACCAATCCTCTCCCTCATTTGCTGTAGATTAGCAAAAAACCTCTGCTACTTGGCAGAAGTAAAACCTTGAGTATTTGAAGAGAAACATATGCTGCATACGTTGCTCTCCAAAGCGAGATATGTGGCTTGAGACAGACTCCCTCTGGCCTTTTCTTAAACCTATCCAAAAAATCTACACATTAACCTAAAATACAAGACTTTATCCTTCCTGCAAGCACAACTTAGCTTTGGGTTAGCTAAAGTATGCTTAACTTCCCTCCCTGACTTCATGTTTAGTGCATAGGTGGTAAAATTGGTAATGAAGAATAGAAATAAATAGTCAACATTAGGTTATTATGCCTCAAACTGTAGTCTGAGTTCCCTGAGAAAATCTGCTTTTTAAAGTAGCTGAACATGTCTTTCTTCAAATATACCTCTAAATCCTTAATATTTCAAACACTTCAATTAGTACAGTTTTTTTCACCAAACCAACATGACATCAGATAATATTTAATATCTTTAGAAAAATCCACTTAGCTATGAGTTACAAATGTTTTACTATAAATCCTAAGAAGCACTTTCTGTAATAATCTGAAATTATGTCTTCTTTTTACTCTAAAGTGAGTTTACATAGCTCTGGTTGTTACACAGCTAAGAGTTATTTTTAAAATCCCTGCAGGTCTTACCTAGTACACATTCCTAAATAGAAATAAATAATGTTCTTGTCCCTCCAGAGTTTATAATTTATTAAATAATCCTAGACTGGGGTAAAACCCCTCTTCTTCAAAGTTGTAAATCTTTTGATAGCTAAATCAGTCCATGTAAGAGAACAAGCGAAATAGCAAGGTGACAGAAGAGGAAGTAAAACTGAAAAACAACAAACAATTAGACATGACTAATTGGCCACACTGCATCCCATTAATTTTACTTAAAGTTCCTATAGTGTTAGAACAAATGACATTAAACAACCAAAGAGTAATACTGTTTCTTGTTCTAAAACTCTCAGGACCCACATACAATAACTAAGGTCTCATCATGTACACTGGTTTGTAGAATGTGGAAAAGATGTGATCATTCTTTCAGAGGTGTTTAAATATCAATAAGTCAATAAGGATTTATTGAAAACATACTGTGCAAAATAGTGTATTAGGCAATGGGGAAAATAAAGGAAAACATAAGACTCTCCTACCTTGAAGTGCTTACAATCTACTTGGGAAGATAAGATTTTCATGAAGAAAGACAGAGGGAGAGGGAGGGACTGAGAAGGAAGACAAGGAGACAGAGAAAGAGAGGCGTAATACAATGTATAAGATTTATGACAAGATATAATTCATTGCTAAATTTTGTAAGAAAGATTAAAAGTGATATGGAAATTCAGGAAAGATGAGAGTTTGTAAAGTTGAAAATACCTTCCCAATCTTTGGAAATTCTTGTACTTTTATGCCCCTGTGAGCAAGGTTATTAAATTCCATTTCATCAGATCTTCAAGTTAAATTTATATATTTAATTCCACCTCTAGTCACACAAGCACTCTTTCCTCTCCCTTCTTTGCCTACTCATCCTTGAGTACTCATTTCTTTTGGAAAGACTGTCTTTCCTTTCCCACCATCATGTATACTTTTTCTTTCTTCCTGGTCTCTCAGATGAACTTCAGCATATGGTATCAGCTACAGATGGATGCTTCAACAGCACCCTGTGCATTCTTTGTCCCAAAAAGGTAATCATAGTAAAACGTGATAAATGCCATGCATCTTTCCTACGAGACCATAAGTTCCAAGACTGCAGATAACACATTTACCTTTGATTTTTATTCTTTTCCTAGCATCTATTACAGTTCCTGGCTTAATAAGTATCTTCTGAATAAATGAATGTGCAATAATATGTATCCTGTAAAGAGGATGTGGCATATATATACAATGGAATATTACTCAGCCATAAAAAGGAACGAAATTGAGTTATTTGTAGTGAGGTGGATGGACCTAGAGACTGTCATACAGAGTGAAGTAAGTCAGAAAGAGAAAAACGAATACCATATGCTAACACATATATATGGAATCTAAAAAAAAATAAATGGTTCTGAAGAACCGAGGGGTGGGACAGGAATAAAGAGGCGGACATAGAGAATGGACTTGACGTGGGGAGGGGAAAGGGTAAGCTGGGACGAAGTGAGAGAGTGGCATGGACTTATATATACTACCACATGTAAAATAGATAGCTAGTGGGAAGCAGCCGCATAGCACAGGGAGATCAGCTCGGTGCTTTGTGACTACCTAGAGGGGTGGGATAGGGAGGGTGGGAGGGAGACACAAGAGGGAGGGGATATGGGGATATATGTATAGCTGATTCACTTTGTTATACAGCAGAAACTAACACAACATTGTAAAGCAATTAAACTCTAATAAAGATGTTAAAAAAAATGTTTCCTGGCCTTTAAAGTAAACAATATTCAGAAGAAAATAGCAGTATAGTTTTCTAACATACCATTTGAAGGGCTGAAAGTTCTTCTGTTAGTCGAGAAATCTGTACATTATATTGTTTTCTTGTGTTTGCAACCTGTAAATTAAGATATCTATGAATTATTTAGGTCTACAGTAAAAATAATTAACATCCAATAAAAACATTTAGAATAATGATTTTGATAAAATATAACTTTTAGGGCATAAAGGATAAGCACACGATGTATTAGAGAGTCAAGTAATTTATCATAACAGTGGAAGTAAGTGAACAGGATGATGTCTCCTAAAGTGTTTGTCAAATTTTGGTCTTTATAATGGGTTCTCTTTCAATTAAAATTTACCATATTAGAAATGAAAACAGAAAATTTCAAAATATTTACTTATTAATCCCTTTATAAATAATTACTAAAGTCATTACAGGTTAACATAAAAAATACACTTTTGTGAAAATATGTGTATTATCCAAAAATTTAAAAAATTTTAGAAAAGTGTTATTAGTTTACATTTTTGCAAATTTCCTTAATGTCTATGGCTTAATAGAAGATAGCTAGACTCTCATATCTATTTCCATGTTCAAGCTGTTGTGTTGTTGCATACCATCAACTTCTGGAAGACAACCCTGCAAAGTCATGAGAGAATGACTGTGAAAAAAGCAAACTGTTTTACTATAATTATGAAAGTAGGTATGATTTTGCAGACCACCTGAACAATACTTTGAGATCTGCTACCACAGAGCAAGTCAGGAGAAAAACTGAAATATACACTAAAAATGTAATTAATAACTTTTAAGGCACTTTTGTTTTATAAACAGAAGAATATTTTTATAGTACACATATTTCAGTGCCACATTACTTTATAAGAAAAACCCTTATTTTAATTAGCAGTTAAATATCTTCAGAAATAGCAGAATTTATGTGTACAGAGTAATTTCAAGAATTAGTCACATCTCCTCAGGGTGGCTCCTAAGACAATATTTTTTTCTAATATCTACTCATGTTTTTAAAAATTTTATTTATTTATTTTTGGCTGTGTTGGGTCTTTGTTGCTGTGCGCGGGCTTTCTCTAGTTGTGGTGAGCGGGGGCTACTCTTCGTTGCAGTGTGCGGTCTTCTCATTGTGGTGGCTTCTCTTGTTGCGGAGCACAGGCTCTAGGCGTGTGGGCTTCAGTAGTTGTAGCTCATGGGCTCTAGAGCTCAGGCTCAGTAGTTGTGGCACACGGACTTAGTTGCTCCGTGGCACGTGGGATCTTCCCAGACCAAGGTTCGAACCTGTGTCCCCGGCATTGGCAGGCAGATTCTTAACCACCGCCACTGGGGAAGTCCCTACTCATGTTTTTAAAAAGACCATGAAGAATATTGATCCTGATGATATATCATCAGTACACATTTATGACCCAAAGGTTTTTGGAAATTTTATAGCATCTTATAAAATGGATTATTTCTCAAACATGATGTAAACCTTCTGTAGAACATTTACAACACTGCTATATACTTTAGTTAATTAAACTAGAGTTATCTTTTGGAAGGCCTGCCGAGCATATTATATGTGGGTCCATTTCCGTTCCATTTTAGGTTGTAATTTAATGTAGCTTTTCCTATGAAAAATTATATTAAAAATCAACCCACCCTATTTACAGGTCAGTGACAATCACAGTTAGCATTTATTGAGATTTAATGTGTTATGAACTGTCCAGAGTGCTTTATGTGTTATTATCTCATTAATTCTCACAACAACATGATGAAGCAGTTATTATCCCCATTATAGATAAGGAATATTCAAGCTGAAACTAAGTCATGAAGGTTCCTAGAATAAAATAATTTTGGTTCTTAAAAGCCCAATCATATCTGTCTGTCTCTCACATAGTTTTTTAAAAGTGTTCTTTTTAGTATCTAGAAATGATGCAGATAACATGAGGGCTTATGATCATAATAGTATATATATTTTGAAATCACTTATGTTAATAATTTCATAGATAGTCTTTATGAATATGTAGGAAAGCATATTAATGTAAATATTACAGTAAAAATGAAAACAGGAATTTCTACTTTTGCTAATCCATCTATCTGACAAAATATCAAATTAAAAATTACAACCAAGGCTTTTTGAGGAAGTGGCTGGCTGATTCTAGGTCTGAGGCAAGGACAGTACAAGATGAGAAATATCATTTATCCAGGAAAACTAGAGAGACAAATTGAGAATAAAAATGAAGACTGATGGCAATGAATCATGAAATAAAAAAATAAAAACGAATCCATCATAACAAACAAAGAGGGCAGGACTCTAGCCCTAACCAAAAAATAACAACTAATAAATGTATAGAAAGACTGACAGAATTAGAATTTCTAATTACCCAATATATTTATTTATTTTAGACAAGGATTATCAATGGATGACAAAACCACTGGATGAAAGATTCTGGTGGAAGAAGATAGCTGCATGGTCTTCAAGTACCTTCCCCAATTATTCATAAAGTATAAAATGGAAAGATCTGGTCTTAACACCTTAATCATGTGGTCAAGCTTAGCATCACCAATGTACAACTGACATTACAGCTTCCTGATGTGATGAAGTGGGATGTAGGTATACATATCACTCTGCCAGAAATGACCTGAATCTAATCAAAACGAAACAGTCACATGAATCCAAACGTGGAATATTCTGAAGGATTCTACAAAGGATTCTTTGTCATATACAAAGGAAGGCAGGGGACTGGGTTAAATTGAGGGAGACTACAGAGACGTGGTAGTCAAATACAACGATGCATAAACATGGATTGGATCCTGAATTTTAAAGACCAAACAGCTATAAACAATATTTTAGGGAAATTCGAGTGTGAATTGAAGTAATGTTGATTTTTTTTAAGACATGGTAATTGTGGTGTGGTTGTGTAGCAAAATGTCCTTTTTCTGGGGAAACAGATGACAAGATGAAGTGTCATGAGGCCTGCAGTCTATGTCTGAATGTTTGGCACAAGGGAAGAGTGTGTATGTAACACAAAGAGAGATGGAATGGGTGTAGCAAGACACTAAGAGTTTTCTGGGTGAGAGGTAAATAAGTGTTCATTATACAGCTCTTTCCTTTCTATGGGTTTGAAAATTTCTAAAAATAAAAAAAATACAAAATTCACGAGAAACAATTTCTCATAGTGATTGAGAGTAGAGCTCATCGGCAACCCAGTTCTGCTACTTCCTAGAGGTGGAACCCTAAGCAAGTTAGTTAACTACTCTGTTTTTCAGTTTTTTCATCTTTAAAATGGGTTTTTGTGGTTTCTTCCTCCTAAACTCACTTTACACTTTTTAACTTTACCACACCACTTATGAATTAATTCATATCCGTACCAGAGGAAAAGGCAAATAAATGTATGTCTTCCCTCTCTCTTTATATGAAAGCAAACTTATATTTCCAAGACAGTTTTAACTTTCATAAGGCTTGCAATTCAAACTAAGAAACAACTCATTGCTTTAACACAAAAAAATAAGATTTAGTCTTGATAATCGAATTGCAAACAACAACACAATTCACAAATCATATAGGTATCTGCATGATGCGATTGAAACAACGCTAGGCTCAGCATAGCAAGGAGAAGGTGTGAGTCTAAGTTCTGGCTTTAATTAGTGTACAATCTTGAGCTAGCCAATAACCTCTCATGGGTTTCAGCTTCATTACAAATAAAATAAGAGGTTAAAGCAGATTTCTCTTGTACTCCAGTCCTAAGATACTGCAAGTAACAGTAGGTTTTCTTCTCTTGCTTCTTGTATGTTCTAAGTTTCTTTTTGACCCTTCTTCTTTACATCATACTTCAGGTGTGTTAATCTTCACTATATTCCTAGCCTAAATCTCTCTCCTTCCCACTTGCCCTACCCCCTACCTCTACCTCACCCCGGCACCAATGTTAGGGGCTACTATCATGAGATGATTTTTATTTGAAATTTAGCACAATTGATACAATCAGCTGACAAATAATTACCTAGGTCCACAAGGCAAAAACTCAGGTAGTATCTACTCTTAAGCTGTGAAATTCTGTAAAATTTTGAATTTTAAATATAATTAAAACCCCCTTACTTCCTTCCTGGTTCTTATGGCAGCATCTTGCACAAGCCGAGAAACTGTTTCTTTCATTTTCTCTATATCTTCTTCTTTTTGCTTCTCCTCAAGCAGAGCCTTCAGAAAATAATAATTTGATGTTATTATAGGTCACATCGTTATTAATAGAGATTATGTAATAAATGGGTAAAAACCTATCCACTAATCACTTTCTTGAAAGCATACCTCTTATGCGAAACTTCTGAGGCATCTCCACTTTGAGATGTTGCCTAAGTTATGAATGATATTTATTTTCCTTAACCTCCTCACTGACCTTGTCCTAACTAAAAATTTATTCTTTTCCTTTGATATTTGTTTCAGCCAGTACCATCACTCTTCTAATCTCTATGGCTGGGAATTTAGGATTATTTTTAAATTTTCTTTCTCCTTTATTCCCTATGTAAAATAAATAATCAAATCTAAATATTATATTCTTGGAAAAATCTCTTAGATTTCCCTTTCTTTCCATTATTTGGTTTTATTCAAATTATGTCCCTTGTCACCTCATACCTCCATCACTGTAGACACCACCTACTTCCTCTCCATGAAATTTCTAACCAACCAATCATTTTCACCTAAAAAACCAACCAATCATTTTCACCTAAAAAATACTCTTATAAGCCTAGTTCTGTTGTCAGTCACATCCCATTTCTTTGCTTCCCTGTGGAGCAAAACTCCTCTAAAGTCTGCACTTGCTCATTTCCAAACCTTTCTGTTATGTTCACTCTAATCAGGCTTTCACCGTCCATGATCTCTATACTGCTAACCCATGAGAGTCAATTTTGCATAATTATCTTATTGATCTGTCAAACAGCACTTGAGATAATGGATTACTTTCTTTTCTTTGTTTTACTTTCTATACTTGGCTTTTAGCACACCCTAGTATTGGTTTTCCTCTTAACTCACTGATTATTCCTTTTGAGTCTGCAATGCCGTTTCTTCCTCTTCTCCTGAACCTCTCTATTATTGAAGTACCCAAGTCTTAGTCCTTGGTCCTTTTCTCTATCCACATCCACCCCTTGGTGGTCTAATCCAATCTCGCAGTTTTAAATACCATTTATATGCTGAAAAGTCCCAAGTTTACATGTCTAGTTCAAATATCTTCCTGAGCGTGGAACTCCTCCAATTTTAGGTTTGAATGAATCTTTTTTTCTTTTTTTTAATAAATATCATTATAGAGTAAGCAGCTCCGTGTTCTGATCCCACTATCTTGCAAAGATACCATACACATTCTTATCTCTGTTTTTGCTGTTTAATAAATTTCCTCCTACTTAAATAGGTAAGCTAGGGAGAAGTAATAGCTGTTTTGATATAACAATCTTGTCATGGAGAATGGGACAACGGGGAAAAGGGAAGTTTCATAAGAAACTATGGTAAGGTTGTGCTTCCTACCTGTTTTGTATGATTGGTTAAGAGAACTTCTTGGAACAAGCAACTGAAGGTGGGAACCCTCTGGTAATTAAGCAATAAGTCAAGAGGGAACTTAATACTGTAGCCATAAACAGGCAATTTATGGTTCAAGTCCAATTTGTGGACTTGAGACTTGGATGAGAAGACTTAAGGGACAGGAATGAGTATTATTACTACTACCTTCTCTGTCCATTGTGCTCCACACAAAATATTCATCTTTATGACCTGATGTTAAGAATGCTCATAGGCTTTGGAGGAGAGAGAGAAACAATTCTGCCCTGTTCTTAATTTTTCTACTTAACTTAGGCGTTTAGACGAATTCCCAAGCATATTATGTATTTTGTGCCTTTCATCCATTCTACAAGATCACAGAAGGGAATAGTATCTGAAAGGTATAAAAAGCACCTTAGCACTCCCCAGAGCTTAGAGTTGGATAATTGTTTCTTTTTTATTTCTGAGTAGCTTCTTACCATGCAACTTATAGCTTGTTTTATTTTTAATAGTTCTCTTGGAAAACCATCTATCATGTAAAAAAGAAAACATAAATAAAACAAAGTATTTCCTTTGTAATCCCCATATGTCCCAGTGGAGTACTATGTATACACTATGAATTCAGTAAATATTGATTAAATGAAATAATAATTTAATGATTGCTTCGTAAGGGAGCCAGCAACATTAAAAACATCACTAATCATTACAGAAATGCAAATCAAAACTACAATGAGGTGTCACCTCACACCGGTCAGAACGGCCATCATCAAAAAATCTACAGGGCTTCCCTGGTGGCGCAGTGGTTGGGAGTCCGCCTGCCGATGCAGGGAATGCGGGTTCGTGCCCCGGTCCGGGGGGATCCCGCGTGCCGCGGAGCGGCTGGGCCCGTGGGCCATGGCCGCTGGGCCTGCGCGTCTGGAGCCTGTGCTCCGCGACGGGAGAGGCCGCGGCAGTGAGAGGCCCGCGTACCACAAAAAAAAAAAAAAAAAAAAAAAATCTACAAACAATAAATGCTGGAGGCGGTGTGGAGGAAAGGGAACCCTCTTGCACTGCTGGTGGGAATGTGAATTGGTACAGCCACTATGGAAAACAGTATGGAGGTTCCTTAAAAAACTGCAAATAGAACTACCATACAACCCAGCAATCCCCCTACTGGGCATATACCCTGAGAAAACCATAATTCAAAAAGAGTCATGTACCAAAATGTTCATTGCAGCTCTATTTCCAATAGCCAGGAGATGGAAACAACCTAAGTGTCCATCATTGGATGAATGGATAAAGAAGATGTGGCACATATATACAATGGAATATTACTCAGCCATAAAAAGAAACGAAATTGAGCTATTTGTAATGAGGTGGATTGACCTAGAGTCTGTCATACAGAGTGAAGTAAGTCAGAGAGAGAAAGACAAATACTGTACACTAACACATATATATGGAATTTAAGAAAAGAAATGTCATGAAGAACCTAGGGGTAAGACAGGAATAAAGACACAGACCTACTAGAGAATGGACTTGAGGATATGGGGAGGGGGAATGGTAAGCTGTGACAAAGTGAGAGAGTGGCATGGACATATATACACTACCGAACATAAAACAGATAGCTAGTGGGAAGCAGCCGCAGAGCACAGGGAGATCAGCTCGGTCCTTTGTGACCACCTAGAGAGGTGGGATAGGAAGGGTGGGAGACGCAAGAGGGAAGAGATATGGGAACATATGTGTATGTATAACTGATTCACTTTGTTATAAAGCAGAAACTAACACACCATTGTAAAGCAATTATACTCCAATAAAGATGTAAAAAAACCCCACAAAACTATTTTGTGACTTCTATAAACTAAATACCATTAAATGAAAGTGGTAAAAGATGTGACATGTGGTAGCATAGTAATCACAATTATTAGAGGGTTAAAAAAAAAGGAGCAGTGACATGAAGGCTCCTGTTAATAAATCTTTATAGTTAATTTAATTCCTGTCAATTAAGCTTCTGCTCTATTAGAGTAATTGTGTAAGTAATGAAGGCGAAATAAAGATTAATAAGATTCATCTGATTCAAGTGACTAAAATATAGAGTATACATACTGCGGTAAGTACTTTAACAGATTTTTTTTTAAAAAGTATAAGACTACAGGGGATGAAGATTAGTTACACAAGGATTGGCGACATAAAAAACATCTAATGAAAGTTTTAGGAGAGGGTTGACATTTTATCATATTTTATGATGTTAAGTCTTAACATCAAGAATGTATCAATAGCATGCCTATTAATGGTGAGCAATTTCATTTTTATGCATTAATTCTGTAGTTACTGAGTCCCTTACTATCAGGTCATAAGGGGGAATGTTCAGTATTTCATTATTTTATTTACTATCTACTTATTATTATTTATAAACATGGTTACTAGTTTTCTTACCTGATTTTTTTGAAGGTTAGCTTCTTCTAGGAGTTGCATGCTATTTCTGGCTCTTACAATAGCTTCGTATTTCTCATTTTCTAATTCATAGCACTTTGCTTGTAAGTCTCTGGTCTGTTTTTCCAAATGTATTTTTTCTGCTCTTAATTGGGTAGCTTCTTGGATTGTCACACATAACCTAAAAATTAATAGTAATGTTGAGAAAGTTAAATATTTTTAAAAAGGAGGGAGATAAGGAGATTTACAGAGTATCTATTACAGGACAGGCATTATTCCAGTTACTTTCATATGTATCTTCTCATTTGATTCACAGAAAAGTTCTGTAAAGTAGGTTTCATTATTTCCATTTAAAAGAATAACAAACAGACCCAGAGAGCTTAAACATTTAATTAAGGTCATATGAATAATGAGCAGTGGGACTTAGACTGAGCCTAGATATTATGACTCTGATTATGTTACATTTTCTACACTTTCCTACCTATGTTAACTCATACTGTCTTATACAGTTACATGACAGTGTTATAAAGCAAATCCTTAAAGAATAAGTTGTTCTTTCTATTTATATGGTCTTTTTGTCTTTTAGGTTTTTACTTGGCTCCCCTTTACTACTCTCTACCCAGGTAACCCTTGTTAACTTACTAATGTATATCTTTGAATATTTTTCTCCATGTTCACAAAATCATATGATTCTTATACACACACACATATACACATAAATATACATACACAGTATATACACATCAATCCACAGGTTTTTAAACACAATTTTTCGTGTTATAAAAATTAAGATCATAGTACATACCCTTTTCTGCACTTGCTTTTTTTATTCAATAACACCTTGTAAAAATCCCTTCAAGCAATACATCCAGAAACCCTTTCCTTTCCTAGTCTGACGGATGCAACTTCTCCTCACTGTTAATTTGTATTCACTGTTAATTTGTATCTCCCTAATTACTGGAGAGTTTAGGCATATTTTAGAAGTTTGCTAGCTATGTGAATTGTCTTTCAATTTCCTCCTCATATCCTTTGCCTACTTTTTCCTGATGGCTTATTAACTTTGCTTGTTCCTTTATAAGAACTTTTTGAATATTAAGATATTTAACCCTCAGTCTGTTCTGTACACTGCAAATAGTTTTTCCCAAATCTACTTTTTTGTTGTGGCCTATTGACTCTATTTAGGAAATCTTTATTACACTAAAAATGCTCACTTGAATACAGCTAAATTTGACTATTTTTTTCAACATCTGGGATTTCAGTTTTTATAAAGATGATCTCGTTTATCCATAGATGGTTAATGTAAGCTCCTAGATTTCCTCAAAAAAATGTTATGACTTTAATATTTTTACCTGTAAATCTTTAATCAATCTGGAATTTACTTCTGAATGTGCTATAAGACAGCAGTCCAATTTAACTTTCTTCCAGATTGATAGCCAGTTGTATGAGTACCATTAGTAACTGATGAATTGAAATAACCCCTTATATCTAAAATGTGCAAATGTCATGATTTACTTATCAATTATCACGATTCACTGATCTATTTGTCTAGTCTAGGCCCAAGTCATATTAACTTGATTATAGTGGCTTTATAATATGTTCTGATATGTTCTGGTAAGACAGTTCCTCCCTTGCATTACATATGTTTCTTTGTTTTTTTCCAGGCATTTCTTTTCTAAGTGGTGGCATGAGAAGCCATAATGAACGTAACTGTATTTTCATTGTCACCCTTGCATTTCCCAGCTTTTGCATCACACATTTAGCTCTCCTATTATTTGCCATATTTAGGTTTATTAATGTTGTACCTCTTTCAAAATGGTGATTTATTTTTTCATTACATAAGGTCCCTCTTTATTCTATTTACTGTTTTTCCCATTAAACCCTACCTTATGTAATATTAATATTGTCATTCCTGCTTTCCTTTTGTTTACAGTTGTTAATATTCTCCACTAACACCTTTATTTTAAATTGAAAACAAATCTTCATCTTTCCCTTCTTGATACCTTTGTTCTAGTTCATTTACTCTTTAAGGTATTTTCTAAAATAACACATTACTAGGCTTTAATCAAAATCTACAGGTCTCAAAAACAAACAACCCAATCCAAAAATGGGCAGAAGGCCTAAATAGACATTTCTCCAAAGAAGATATACAGAATGGCAACAAACACATGAAAGAATGCTCAACATCATTAATCATTAGAGAAATGCAAATCAAAACTACAATGAGATATCATCTCACACCAAGTAAGAATGGCCATCATCAAAAAATCTAGAAACAATAAATGCTGGAGAGGGTGTGGAGAAAAGGGAACACTCTTGCACTGCTGGTGGGAATGTGAATTGGTTCAGCCACTATGGAGAACAGTATGGAGGTTCCTTAAAAAACTATAAATAGAAATTACCATATGACCCAGCAATCCCACTACTGGGCATATACCCTGAGAAAACCAAAATTCAAAAAGAGTCATGTACCACAATGTTCATTGCAGCTCTATTTACAATAGCCAGGAGATGGAAACAACCTAAGCGCCCATCATCGGATGAATGGATAAAGAAGATGTGGCACATATATACAATGGAATATTACTCAGCCTTAAAAAGAAATGAAATTGAGCTATTTGTAATGAGATGGATAGACCTAGAGTCTGTCATTCAGAGTGAAGTAAGTCAGAAAGAAAAAGACAAATACCGTATGCTAACACATATATATGGAATTTAAGAAAAAAAAATGTCATGAAGAACCTAGGGGTAAGACAGGAATAAAGACGCAGACCTACTGGAGAACGGACTTGAGGATATGGGGAGGGGGAAGGGTGAGCTTTGACAGGGTCAGAGAGAGTCATGGACATATACACACTAACAAACGTAGTAAGGTAGATAGCTAGGGGCAAGCAGCCGCAAGGCACAGGGATATTAGCTCGGTGCTTTGTGACAGCCTGGAGGGGTGGGATAGGGAGAGTGGGAGGGAGGGAGATGCAAGAGGGAAGACATATGGGAACATATGTATATGTATAACTGATTCACTTTGTTATAAAGCAGAAACTAACACACCATTGTAAAGCAATTATACCCCAATAAAGATGTTTAAAAAAAAAAAATCTACAGGTCTCTGCTTTCTAACGGAATACAGTCCTCTCATACTGTAATGATTTACGTCATGACATGCTTCACTCCAGCTTACTTTGGTTAAAGCACTGTGGTAGAAGATGAAGCAATCTCTACCTCTCCCACAGAGGTACAGGACATCTGGCACTTTACTATCACAGTTCACCCATTCACTTCACCATAGCCTCTTGGGGGCCAGGCAGAGGAGGTGGACTCATGAAGGGTTTATGCCATCTTCATCTCCCAAGAGTCCATGTGTCTCGTCAGGGCAAGCTTTGTTTAGGACTCTGTGAATTCCAATCTTCAGTCAAGGCACTCTGACACTCACCTCCAGGCTTCACACCCACACATGTCAGAAAAAGCCTTGAAACTAAAGGATTTACATGTATTTAACAGTCCATCAGCCACAGCAACCATGTGGCTCTGAAAAGTCACACTGGTGTTAGGGGTGGAGTTATAGGAAAGTAGATTCAGATCATCGCTTCATAATTTAAAGGTTTCCATAATTTTATAACATAAAAGACGTACTACGCCTGTTATTATTCTCATAAAGCACTTCTATATCCTCTATAGCCAAATCTTATATGAATCCTTTCTTTCAACTTACTTAAATTGGGCCAAATTCCGGCTCTATAATAATAGTAACAACAATGATAATAGCAAACACCTGTAAGAACATTCTTTGTGCTAGGTACTTTACATATGTTAAAGAAAACATAATCTTCAACATCTTCAATGATGCTATGAAATAAGTTATAGCATTAGCCTATGAGGTAGGATATGAGATTATATCCATATAAATTATGAGGTAGGTTAAATCATTATATTTATTTTATAGAGAAACGGAAGAACAAAAAGGGTAAGCAATGTGTTCAAGGTTATTGATCTAGTTACTGGTGAAGCTGGAGTCTGAACTCAGTCAGTTTGGGTCCAGAGTCAGTGTTCTTAACAAATATGCTATACTGCCAAACAGAAACTTCCACCTAAGGACGTCCACTCTCACCACTATTATTCAATGCAGTCTTGGAACTCCTAGCCACGGCAATCAGAGAAGGAAAAGAAATAAAAGGAATCCAAATTGGAAAAGAAGAATTAAAAATGTCACTGTTTGCAGATGACATGATACTATAGATAGAAAATCCTAAAGGTGCCACCAGAAAACTACTAGAGCTAATAGATGAATTTGGTAAAGTTGCAGGATACAAAATTAATGCACAGAAAACTCTTGCATTCCTATACACGAATGAAGAAAAATCTGAAAGAGAAATTAAGGAAACACTCCCATTTACCATTGCAACAACAAAAAAATAAAATACCTAGGAATAAACCTATCTAAGGAGGTAAAGGACATGTACTCAGAAAACTATAGGATACTGATGAAAGAAAGCAAAGATGACACAAACAGATGGAGAGATATACCATGTTCTTAGATTGGAAGAATCAACAGTGTGAAAATGACTATACCACCCAAAGCAATCTACAGATTCAATGCAATCCCTATCAAATTACCAACAGCATTTTTCACCGAACTAGAACAAAAGATTTTACAACTTGTATGGAAACACAAAAGACCCCAAATAGCCAAAGCAATCTTGAGAAAGAAGAACGGAGCTGGAGGAATCAGGCTCCCTGACTTCAGGCTATACTGAAGCCAGAAGCTACACAAAGCTATACAAAGCCAAAGTAATCAAAACAGTATGGTACTGGCACAAAAACAGAAATATAGATCAATGGAACAGGATAGAAAGCCCAGAGATAAACCCACGCACCTATGGTCTCCTAATCTATGACAAAGGAGGCAAGAATGTACAATGGAGAAAAGACAGTCTCTTCAATAAGTGGTGCTGGGAAACTGGACAGTTACATATAAAAGAATAAAACTAGAACACTCCCTAACACCACACACAAAAATAAACTCAAAATGAAATAAAGACCTAAATGTAAGACCAGACACTATAAAACACTCACAGGAAAACAGGGAAGAACATTCTTTGACAAATCACAGCAAGATCTTTTTTCACCTACCTCCTAGAGTAATGAAAATAAAAACAAAAATAAACAAATGGGACCTAATGAAACTTAAAAGCTTTTGCACAGCAAAGAAAACCATAAACGAGATGAAAAGACAACCCTCAGAATGGGAGACAATATTTGCAAATGAAGCAGCTGACAAGGGATTAATCTCCAAAGCATACAAACAACTCATGCAGCTCAATATCAAAAAAACAAACAACCCAATCAAAAAATGGGCAGAAGACCTAAATAGACATTTCTCCAAAGAAGACGTACAGGTAGCCAAGAAGCACATGAAAAAATGCTCAACATCACTAATTATTAGAGAAATGCAGATCAAAACTACAATGAGGTATCACCTCACACCGGTCAGAATGGCCATCATCAAAAAATCTACATACAATACAGGCTGGAGAGGGAGTGGAGAAAAGGGAAGGAACCCTCTTGCACTGTTGGTGGGAATGTAAATTAATACAACCACTGTGGAAAACAGTATGGAGGTTCCTTAAAAAACCAAAACTAGAACAACCATATGACCCAGCAATCCCACTACTGGGCATATACCCTGAGAAAACCATAATTCAAAAAGGCACATGCACCCGAATGTTCATTGCAACACTATTTACAAAAGCCAGGTCATGGAAACAACCTAAATGTCCATTGATAGATGAATGGATAAAGAAGATGTGGTACATATATATACAATGGAATATTACTCAGTCATAAAAAGGAACAAAACTGGGTCATTTGGAGAGATGTGGATGGACCTAGAGTCTGTCATACAGAGTGAATTAAGTCAGAAAGAGAAAACACAAATATCGTATATTAACTCATACATGTGGAATCTAGAAAATGGTACAGATGAACCTATTTGCAGGGCAGGAATAGAGACGCAGATGTAGAGAATGGACGTGTGGACATGGTGGGGGGAAGAGGGGGATGGATGAACTGGGAGATTGGGATTGACATATAAACACTACTATGTGTAAAACAGATAACTAGTGGGAACCTGCTGTATGGTGCAGGGAGCTCTGTGGTGACCTAGATGGGTGGGATTGGGGGTGGGGTGGGAGGGAGGTCCAAGAGAGGGAATATACGCATACATATAGCTGATTCATACAGCAGAAACTAAAACAACATTGTAAAGTGACTATACCCCAATGAGGAAAAAAAAAAAGAAACTTCCACCTAAATTACGATTCAGATCTATGTATCTATCTATAACTATATAGCAAGGCGCTGTCATTTCAAGTTAAGTTGGTGGTGAGAAAACATAACAAAACCCAGAGTACTGAAGGGAAGTTTGCATATTGAACATTATCACCTGCCAGACTCTTTCTTCAGGTTTTGGAATACACTCAGGCTTGTGTACTTCCATTCCCAGCCCACGTCAAAAGACTGATGGATCGTACTCTGGAGAAATTGGCTCAAGAAAGAGCACCCTCAGATTCTGATATCTGGGGACTGCCCAAGGAAAAAGCCAGCTCACTGCCTAAACATAATACAGTATGTTTGCCAGACTATAAGCCCACCTATACATACCTACCTACCTGTCTACTTTTTGGTGTCTTACTTTTTAAAATAATTGAGATATAATTGACATACAACATTACAGTCAACCCCCATACCTGTGGTTTCCACATTACAGGATTCAATCAACCAGAATGAAAATATTAAAAAAAAATTTCCGAAAAGTAAAACTTAAATTTGCTGTGCACCGGCAATTATTTACATAGCATTTATATTGTATTAGTAAGTAATCTAGACATGATTTAAAGTATACAGGAGGAGGGGCTTCCCTGGAGGCACAGTGGTTGAGAGTCTGCCTGCCGATGCAGGGGACATGGGTTCGTGCCCCGGTCTGGGAAGATCCCACATGACGCGGAGCAGCTGGGCCCATGAGCCATGGCCGCTGAGTCTGCGGGTCCGGAGTCTGTGCTCCCCAACGGGAGAGGCCACAACAGTGAGAAGCCCGTGTACCGCCAAAAAAAAAGTATACAGGAGGATGTGCATAGGTTATATACAAACACTGTATCATTTTATATAAGGGACTTGAACATCCACGGATTTTGGTATCCACAGGGGTCTTGGATCCAAAACCCAGTGGATACTGAGGGACAATTGTGTATTAGTTTCAGGTGTAAACATAATAATTCAGTATTTGCATATATTTTGAAATAATCACCACAATAAGTCAAGTTGATATCACCACATATATACAATTACAATTTTTTTTTCTTGTGATGAGAACTTTTAAGATCTATTCTCTTAGCAACTTTCAAATATATAATACTGTATTATTAACTACTGTCACCATGCTGTATATTACATCCCCGTGATTCATTTCTTTTATAGCTGGAAGTATGCACCTTTTGACCACCTTCATCTATTTCACCCACTCCTCCCCACTCCCTGCCTCTGGCAACCATCAATCTGTTCTCTGTATCTGCGAATTTGATTTTTAAAAACATGGAATGTTTCATGGATTTGAGTGTGGGTCATGCTAATTTTCTTTGTATATTCCAGTTTTTAGTATATGTGCTGGTGGAGCAGGCACTTTGGTGCCTTATTTTTAAATATCAATGGATAAGAGAAAGGATCATCAAGCCTTTGGAAGGAAGACAGACAGGCACAAAGAAAAAAGAAATGTTAGAGAAATCAGAGACAATGCAGATGGCAGAATAAAACCTTAAAAATATTTTAATATATTTTACTAAGAGATGATATAACATTTATACTAAGGTACTATAGAAAAAGAAACATTCAGAGGATAAGAAATAGCTCTTTAAAAAATTTATGATAGCTAAAATAAAATATTCAACAAATGGTTAGTTAGAAGAAAATTTAAAAGAACCCCCAAGAAAGGAGAAAATAAATGAAGAAATGGAAAATGGGAGAGAAAAAACAGGAAAATTAGGGAATCAATCCATTAGATCCAATATCCAGCTAATATTATGTTAAAAGAAAAAATGAAAAAACAGAGAAAAAAAATTATTCCACAGAAAATTCCGAAAATATTGCCAGAAGTGAAGAACATGAATTTCTATATTGAAATGTCCCCAGTAAAATGAGTGAAGATGAATTCTTATTAAATGTGCACATCTGCAATTGTAGAATGTTAACTGTGGAGGTCGTGGGTGGATGATCCCACAAGTCTCTGGGACGGGGTCCACGGGGGTGGGGTAACAGGTCAAACACACAAAGCAGGAATTTTGAATGACAAAGGAATTTTTTTTTTCTGTAGTTGGAAGCTAGATAATATGAGGAAAATGTCAACGTTTTAAGGAAAAATGATTTAAAACCAGGATTTCCAACCTAGGATTCATTACTCACCCAAACTATCACCTTTAAGGTAGAATAGAGATATTTCTAAACAATGTCTTAAAAAAATGTACCTTCCATGTGTACTCAGGAAGCTGAGGGAGAATGGTATCCGTTAAAATGGGAGCGGGGAGGTGGAGACAACAAATCACAACAAGGAAAGAACAATGGTTCGAATTCTTAGTCTTACTGGCATATTCTTACTTTGAAAGAAACACCAAATTAAAAAATATAAAGAGGTAGTTTAAAGCAATTCTATTCATTTCACTCTGACCTTATTCAACAGAGCATATACAAATCAGCAGTCTTTCCCAGAGAACTGGCGTTCCCTGGAGATAATTCCCAGTACCCGTGAATCATCTAAAAAGCAGGGAGGCAGAGGCCTTTTTTTGGAAGATGGGAGAAAATGATTTATGCTTCTTAGGTGTTTGTGGCATTTGAAAGGATCACAAATAATAATTTTATAAATAAATAATAAATATAATTTTAATAACTCAAATAGTAAGTATTTACGGAGGCCAAAGTGTCTTTGAGTTTATGGAACAAAGATGACCATTAAAAACATAGCTTTTCCATAGCTGGTAGTTCCATTAAACAGGATATATTCACACTTAAAACACCGGCTGAACATTGCTTATAGACACATATCAACTACACTAATAGTTCTGCTTTCTCTTATATAAAAATACAAGAGTATTTTTAACTTTAAAATATAACTTTTTTTAATCATAATAGAAACAACATTAATTTAATAGCTCCAAAAGACAGCCAATGTAAAAATTTACTTCTCAAAGGCAGCTAGCTGAATACTGAACTTTAAAAAATATCCTTAGATTTTCTTACGTATGCAGTAATCTCTTTTTAGGAAGCTTTTAGTTAGGTTATATTATAACTTTATATTAAAAGCAGAAAAAAAGCAACAAAAATCTCAGAGCCTTCAGTACTAAAAAGACAACTTAAAGCATCTATGAACAACTTGATTCCTTATGAAATACTATCAGAATCAAAGGGACTGAAATTTACATATTCAGATTTCACTATTTCAAGTCTCTAGCATTTATTTTCATAGCACGTAATGCTACTAAAATAACAAATGAAAAAACTACAACCACAGACTTTTCTCTAAGGTTAACAAAAAAGTTCAAGAAAGCAGTCAAATAATCATTCAACTGTTGAAAAGTTTAGAAAAATGCAAAACAAAACCCAAAAAACCCTAGCACTTAAAAATTAGAACATCTTTCATCAGAATCTCAAGTTAGCAGTTAAAATCAATTAGTTCTGAACCCACTGTGAGCAAAGAAATTAGTTTTATTAGCACTTTGGAGAACAAGAAACAGAAGCTCAAAGACACTAATTTTTTTCTGAACAAACAGTATTAGCCATGGATCTGTGACTAGAACTGAGATCTCAATTTTTGATGTCCTCAGATCAGTAGACTATTTCTGAGTGTAACAGATTCCAATCATACAGAGTAGATTTTTCAGCTATAAACCATAATATGATTTTATGTGCTGTAGTCACTGTATCTTTAATAGATTACAAATGACAATTTTCAAGTTCCTTAAGGGAATATCCAACAAGGACTAGAAAACAACAACAAAAAATTCTAGAATGAACATGTGCATTAAGACAGCAATTAAAGACAAAGTTACAGAATATATTTAACAAGTAGCTCAGACCTTCAAAGGTAACTGAAAATTTTTGTTCCATAAGACTCCAGGAAAAACATCTATAACGATTTCTCAAGTATTTCGCAGTAAGAAATGATTTTTCTATATAATTTTTACCCAACTTCGCTATTTTTTTTTCTGCTTTAAGATGAAAAGAACATTTCTGACTTTGGGATTAACTAAACTTGACTATTACTGTTTTTGAGAAAAGGCAAAGACAAAAATGATCTTTCAGTATATGTTCAAAACACATGTTCAATCTTTTGAATATGATTTTTTTAATAAACAATGTCCAGCAAACCAGATTTTAAACCTATGATTATAGTTTGTTTAGCATTTATAAAATATATATTCTAGACGATATCATAAATCATAAACAAACTCTAATGTGGAATAACTTTTGAAGCTTATAGACAAAGCTAGATGTATTTAGCAGTTTACCTTGTTTCTGATTGTTTTATACTAGACTGTAATTGCTGTAAGCGCCTATCTGATGCTTCCTCTCTTCCTTGGGCAGACACCATATCCTCCTCCTAGAAAATAAAGAAACTGGATGCTTACTTTTAGTTTGTAAAAATTCAATACATCATTAAACAGCATAAAGAAAACATCTCACTCTGTAAAGTTATTATATTGTTAGAATTTCTTATTTAAGTTTAAAGCAATATCACTTTGGAAACAAACCATGCATATTAAAAAAGGGGGAGGAGAACCTCACTATCAATTCTGTATTAGTAAAACAATAATCAAAACAGCCACTGCATATGGATTTCTATCAATATTCCAACTATTTCTATAGCCCAAGTCTAAAAAAAATGCAGGGATTTGTTGCAGATAATCTGCCCTCAGAATATGTTCTCTTAGCTAGGTTATGCTGCATTCTGTTATACTCATAGGATATTTCTACTTTAAATAGTGACGCTTTAAAATAAATTAATAGGTTTTATTTGTATCATCTCAAAAAAACCTTGCTACAGTGGATTTATTACCATGAAACATCCTAGGTTTTAGTGCCTTTGTTGTCATATAGTATATGTGCATACTTTATAAATCCAGTCAAGTCTTTTAAGGTATTGACAAGAGAAAAGAAAACATAAATTATGTACATGAATTATTTCATATTTACAACTCCTGTTGCTCTTAATTTCTTCCTATATCTGAGTTGTCACCTGGTGTCATTTCCTTTCAGTCTAAAGAATTTCCTTCAACAGTTTTTGAAGGACAGCTCTACTAAGCGACAAAATTTCCCAGTTTTTCTTTACCTGAAAATGCCTTTATTTTGCCCTCATTTTTGAAGTACAGTTCCACTGGACATACAATTATTTATTTATTTATCTATGTATCTATCTATCTTTGGCTGCGTTGGATCTTTGTTGCTGCACGCAGGCTTTCTCCAGTTGCAGTGAGCAGGGGCTACTCTTTGTTGCAGTGCATGGGCTTCTCATTGTGGTGGCTTCTCTTGTTGTGGAGCACAGGCTCTAGGCACGTGGGCTTCAGCAGTTGCAGAGCATGGGCTCAGTGGTTGTGGCTCTCAGGCCCTGGAGCACGCAGGCTTCAGCAGTGGTGGCGTGTGGGCTCAGTAGTTGTGGTGCGCGGGCTCCAGGGCGTGGGCTCAGTAGTTGTGGCTCGGGCTCTAGAGCACAGGCTCAGTAGTTGTGGCACACGGGCTGAGCTGCTCTGCAGCATGTGGGATCTTCCTGGACCAAAGATTGAACCCGTGTCCGCTCCACTGGCAGGCAGGTTCTTGACCACTGTGCCACCAGGGAAGTCCCTGGACACAGAATTCTTAATGAGCATTTTTTTCCGTCAGCACTTCAAATATATTGCTTCAGTGTTTTCTGCTTCCACAATTTTTTGATGAGAGGTCAGCCTTTATTCTTATCTCTGTTCCCTGTTCATATCATTTTTCTGTTGGTGCTAAGTTTTCTCTTTATAATTGGCTGTCAGTGTTGTCATGATGTGTTTAAAGTGATTTTCTTTGTGTTTATTGTACTAAGGGTTCACTGAGTTTCTTGGATTTGCTAACGTTTTCCACCAAATTTTGGAAGTTTTCAGTCATTATTTCTTTAAACATCTTTTCCACCCCCTACTCCTGCAATTCCAATTACACTTCGATCAGCTTGCTTCATATTGTCCCACAGATTTCTGAGGTCCTGTTCATTTTTCTTTCATCTTTTAAACTCTATTCTTTGAACAGGAAAATTTCTATTGATCTGTTTTAAAGTTCATTGATTATTTCTTCTGCTCATTCCAATTAATTTTTGAGCCCATCTAATGAAATTTTTATTTGGGTTGCTGTACTTTTAAACTCTAGAATTTCTATTTTTAAAATTATTTTCTAGTTCTCAATTAAACATTCTCTATCCATTCCTTCACTAAAATCTTATTTTACTCTAATTTAAAAATAGATTTTCTTTAATTCCGTGAACATGTTTATAATAGCTTATTTGAAGCCTTTCTTTGCCCGCTAAATCCAACAGCTAAATCCAAAGTCAGTGAAAATGAGTTTCTATCAACTTCTTCTTCCTCCCCCTCCCCCACCAATCATACTTTAGTGTCTAGTAAGTTTTGATTGAAAACTGGAAATAAAGATAACGAATCACAGTTTCTCTGGATTCTGTTTTGTTTTTTCGAAGATTATTAGCTTTTTTTGTTCAGTTAGGCAATTATCTTACCTAGACTCAAACTCTGAAGTGTGTCCCCTACAGTGTACAGCAGCTGGCATCTGTGATGAGTTCTTATTTCTTTCCACTGTTGCTCTTCTAACTAGGCTCCCAGGGAACTCACTGTGCCTGCATAATTTGAGGATCCGTCAAGATTTGGGCAGAGGTAGGGCTCATCCTCTTTGTGGCTTTGTTGCTCTTACAGATTCCCCTGTAATTTCCAGCTTTAATAATTAGACCCATCTAAATCTAAAGCCTGACCTTTCCTTGACACCCTCTTGAAACTTCCCCATTACATGTAAAAAGAACCAGTCTTTTATGCCAATAACACAAAATGTAGTATTAAACAAAACGTAGTATTAAATACTCCTTTTCCATCTACATATAACCAACTAACTAAACTTGATCTTACATTAACATGCATTTCAGTAATGATGTGTTTAGGGATGATTATGATATTGTGATGTTTATTGACTTAGGGTACAGTGAATAGAAATAAAGTTATTTCCAATGTTACAATTTAGCTTTCTAATTTCATATTTTGAGGACAATAAAATGATTAATTAATTTTCCAGCAATCCTCTTTAACACCTAATCCAAAACAGATCAACAATAAAATACATAGAAAACAAAGCTACAGACATCTGCATCCAGTTGTCTTAGAAAAAGGAAGATACCTTCTTTTGCATCTGTCCTTGAAGATCTTCCGTCACTTTAGTTAACTCTTCCACTTTTGCTGCTGCAACTCTCAGATCTAACTTGGCTTGCCTAAAGTACAAAGTAAATCAACAAACACTGTTTTCATAGACCATACAAATTTTTTAAATTAAAAATCTAAATTTAGTAAAATCAGTACTAACCACGATACACCTAAAAATGAATGTAAGGGATAAATACTGAAAGATCCCTTTATGTCGAAGAAGAAAAAATATAGCTGCAGGGATGAGTACAAAGTGGGAATCATTAATACTTTATTTGGATAAATTATGCTTTATACTCAAATAATTCAATAGATTTCATGAAGAACTTTATCATCTTGATAAATTACCTAACAAGAATGTCAGTGCATTAAGTAGAATATAGTTATGTCTATAATTTCCTGAACAGAGTTAGTGAAATATCGCTGATTGGCCTTTCTATGAAAATGAACCTAAGTTTCAACACCTTGATCATTCCTTAAACACCAGAAGTATGTATTATATAATCACTTAACATAATGAACTGAAACATTTGTCACAAGATGGTCTAATATTTACTTTCTTCTGAGACTGAAGTTGCAAAGGACAAAAAGGAAAAGTTTTTGAATGTTCTAATACTATCAAATAAGTTTCAATATCTTATTGACTCCCCATAGAAAAAGATTTTAGAATAAAAAAATAAGACTTTCTGAAACAGAAAAAAAGAGTTTTAATATTATACCAGTTAAATACTACGTGTAAATACAGAACATGTGGATTACGGGAAAAAAAACATACAGTTTTAGGAAGGAAGGTACTTTTAGTGTAGGAACTGCCCATACTTGTTTCCTAATTATATTTTATGTATGTATTATAAATATAAATATTAGTGCTGTTGAACCTAAAGAAATTATTTGATGCAAAACTCACAGCAAATGATACTTCACTACTTTTGACTCTAACAATATTTATAATTCCATAATTGGTTAGCATAAAAACAACAGGAAATAAAAATCTAATAGCTAAAATGTATCAGGTAGTTATTAGGTTCCAGGAACTGTCCTAAATGCTTTGTAGACATCGTTTCACTTAACATAATACCTGTAAATAAGTACTATTATTATATCAAACTGAAGTCAAGAGTGTGAGGGTGACAGGTTTGCCAACGTGCCCAAGGATTCACAAACAAGAATGAAATTGGTATTTAAACCAAATCCTCTATGATATACTGTCTACCAGAAAAAGTGATACCAATAATATTTCATAAGATTAAGCACTTAAGAATATGCTTTGCTTTAAATGAATCCAATTTATAAAAATCTGAGTTTATTAGACATTAATTTTTTCTACTTGCAAAATGATTCACCAAATGACAAAACAAAAACAAAAACAACTTCAAAACCACCTTACACGAATGCATGTAAAATCTAAGTTTAGAGACAATTTCAGGAGTGCATCTACTACATGAATCAATCAACAAATCTACCAGTTATAAAATTCCATATATTCTAAAAAGAGAAACTTAAGGAGTAAGATTTTATATAGTAATGACAAAACTGAGCAACTTCTGAATAAGCATAGCACCCACTCTGACTTGGCTTTCTTGCCTTGAGAAAGAGGATAATAATGCTTATTCTACTTATGTCATGGGGTTGCTGAAAACCTCAAAATAGATAATGTACATTAAAGTGCACTGTTAAGTGTAAACAAGTGTAGGATCAGAGCATGATTAAAGAAAAGAATTGTTAGAGCCACAGTGGGAATGAGGTGCAATATGGGAGAATCCTAGGGTCAGGAACCCAGTTCTGTCACTAACCAGTGATATAGCTTAATGCAATTCACTTGACCACAAGACTGTCTCAGTGGTCTCATCTCAAACAACAGGGAAGTGGAGAAGATAATCTGCCCAAACAAAAACTCTATAGTAGATGGTTTTCTGATTTCTATCCAATCTGCCTAACGATTCTACTTCTAAATTGTCCCTCAGTTGTGTAATCCATTTCCACTTCCATGGCCCAACCACTGGCCTCATCATTATTTCCCAGGATTATTCCAATAGATTCCAAACTGATCTCTTTACTGCTGGTATCCTCTTTAATTCATCCTCTATAATGCATCCTATCTGCAAAAAAAAAAAAAAAGAAAAAGTTATCTGATGATAAAATAATTCTATTTTTTAAAAAAATTTATTTATTTTTTGGCTGCGATGGGACTTCGCTGCTACACGTGGGCTTTCTCTAGTTGCGGTGAATGGAGGCTATTCTTCGTTGCAGCGCGCGGGCTTCTCATTGCGGTGGCTTCTCTTGTTGCGGAGCATGGGCTCTAGGTGCACGGGCTCCGTAGTTGTGGTTCACGGGCTCTAGAGCGCAGGCTGAGCAGCTGTAGCTCATGGGCTTAGTTGCTCCACAGCATGTGGGATCTTCTTGGACAAGGGCTCAAACCTGTGTCCCCTGCATTGGAAGGTGGATTCTTAACCACTGTGCCACCAGGGAAGCCCACTGGTGATAAAAATTCTTGTTTATTAATGATTTCTGGATTCCCCACTTCTTTGGGAATATAATCAACACTCCTCAGTGTGGCATACAGTTAGTCATCATCTGGCTTCAAAGAGTCTCGTCTCTTGCTAATTCCCCTCATGTAATTTATATTCCTGGTATAACAGACGACTAACTCCCTGTTTCTGAAACACAGCCTTGCCTATTTTTTTCACATGTTTGACTTGACTAGCCTCCTTCTGCTTTTTCTGATAAATTCCTCAACAATCTTAAAGACTAACCTCAAAAATCTCATTTGAAGTCTTCTCTAACTTCTCTTAGGCAAAAGACCTTATAATACCAGCCCCCGTGATTCATAATACTTTATACATTTTTAACAGATACTCCTCTCATGGAACTGTGAGTTTATAAAAAATAATATGGAATGTAAGATCATTAAAGGCAAAGATCACATTTTATTAAATTTTAAATCCTCAGGGATAGCACAGTACGTG